>NC_054534.1:31294854-31307354 GCF_017654505.1 Polyodon spathula
ACCATTATCAGAATACAGTATCAGTTCACAAACAGATCTTCTTCAGACACTTTGCTAAGGCTGCAAGTACCATCGCGTAATTGAGAAGAAGCGTGTTTGCAGTTGAAAAATGCGTTAACCATTGTATAAAGGAATTACAGTAATTGCGGTGTAGACTAAAAGGAACAGTATAAATACCGTAATGTATCTAAACTACGGTTAACTGAAAAACTGGTATACCGACCCATCCCTTCCTCAGATCATCATTTGCCATGCTTACTAACTTTTCCAGCACCTCACTCCTCACTGTTAGCATTGAATGATCTTTTCTGAAAGATTTTTTTGTGGAATAGTTGTGATCTAACCAAAAACATCAATAGAGACCAGTACAAAACACAAATAATAGGATATTAAACAGGTATGTATTTAGATAGCCAATTCTCATTAAAGAACTTGGATTAGACAAATTCCCTAATGGTACAAAATTTCTACAAGGTCCCGGACAAATGTAGCAATTGCTTATTGTAAATTACTTCTTAATGTTACGAATTCACCTTATACGAATTTCCTGTTAGTATTAATTATTTTGGAGCCCATTGATTATATAGTATTTTGAAGTAGTCTCTGGTCTTTCTGAAGGACTCTAGATTTGAATTACAGTACCTTGGATGCATTGCTTCCCAGTCCTTTACAACCCTGTGCCACAAAACTGGGTGGGTCAAATAAATAATCAAGCAAGACCCCACCCTTTCGCCGTCTGTCCAAGAATACACGAGACACGCTGAGAAAACTGTAGCACATTCCTGAATTCATCACAAATGGTGAATGATAGCCTAATAGCCAGAACCTGTTGGGTTGTTGTGAATGGGTAAAAAAGAAAGAGGCCATCTGATACTGTAGTGTGTTTCATTGAAGTTATCGTTAAGAAATGTATTAACATTATTTCATATTTTCATCAAATTTTCTTTATGTACTCAAGGCAATAGATCATATGCCTGTTTCGTGAAGAAAAAGTTACAACCCACTACTATATCTCAATATCTTTTACCCCATTAAGTTAATATTTATTGTAGTTTGTTATATGTATTTTTATAGTGTTCTCCTCAGCCATCTGACAGATAGATATATCTTTGGCTTGGAAACGTGTACAGTGCATGCATTTACACAGAATAGCAGAATGCAGGAGGTAGTTGAGCGATGGATACTTAAATGTCTTCATTGTTTTTAAAAGACAGTTATGCCTCTATACAAGTTTCCCATAGTAAATACATTGCAATGTGTATGGTAAGTATTGTAAAGCACATAGAGGTATGGTAAAGTGTATTAAAAAGCCAACCATAAGTTATGCATAGTATAACCATGGGACAAGCACAGGAAAACTGCAAAATTACTGCAAAATTTACCGTGCTAATCTTTTATAAGGAATAACCACAATACAGCAGAAATCCAAAATCGAGCAATGTGTCAGAACCTCATTTTGCCTAATTTTAGAAATTCTAGTGATTGAATAATAACAGGCTTTAATACAGTATAAGGACCCATGTATTAGGAAGTACAAACAGGCTGTGTTGTAATGAGGATGGAGTGCACTACTACTATGGTTCAGAACTGTTAAAGTTTTAGAGCCCACTGTCTTGTAGCATCCTAAGTGCACCACATTTATTTCTCAGTGCAAGTCGGGCCAAATACAGGGCAGATAACCTTCAGGAGTGCGACGCTGTCCTTTCGTTGGCCGCTGTCTTTGAAAATTGCCTCTGGAGTTAGTGATCAGGAACAGTTAAGATTTACAAACAATGATGAAGCTTGTCATGCGTCTTTCCCCATCCATCATCCCGGCAGCCTGGCAGGGCGGTGAAGTGTTCTTCATAAAAACCAGCTCAGTGTGAAATACACCTCTGCAGTGTTTACTGCTCTGAAACTCGTCAGCAGCCCTTTACTGTAAATCCAGATTGGGATGTGACATTACAGTATATCATTACGGAGCTCGCCAGGGTTTACACTGGGAATGAGTGCAGTTCACACCAGATGAGATGCCCAGATTGAGTTATGTAGGAATTTCAGTGTTATATGAGACAGCTTTGTTTTTGCGAGTGTTCAAAGTTAGTTTTCTTTCATCAGAACCATTGCCTTATTCCAAACAAATTGTAAATTTTCTATACTGTTTTTTTTTAAGTGGGTAAGATGCCAAGTGATATTAAGGGAATAAAGGAACATCAACAAATATGCCGGTATCTCCAGATGGCCTTTTACAATCACTTGTAAACCGGTGCACCAAACATTGTTAGAACTCTTTGGATAGTTTTGTTGTTGATTAATACTAATTAGTCAGACAGTTTCCATTTTAGCATTTGGCTGAGCATGTCTTTAGAACTATTTCGCATTTGAAGTATATATTTCAAGAAGGAAAAACAATAGAACACTTTGAAGAACCCATTGCTAATGCCTGGACTTCCTCTAGGTTTACGTTTTCCTGAATCTGGGTCGCAGCTGTGTCTCCAGCAAGAGTTTGGAAAATGTAGTTTATAAAAACAGCGTCACAAGCCCGATTTGCACAGGACTAAAAATCACCACATAAACAGGTGGCTTCTGATTTTTTTTACGGGGCATCATTACCTTCTGTAGAATTTCAAACTCAAGCATCCTGTGTCTTTTACTCCCATGCGAATCGACAGTGTCAGTTAGAACTGATATAGCGTTTCCGATGTATTCGCCTCAGAGCAGTACCAGCCTTCACAATAAACCATAATATTAAAATCGGTACGATCTGTCATTCAGTAAAACACAACTATTGGGCATAACCAAATTGGCGACGAGTGAAAATACAAAACATAATTAGCAACACTTAAAAAGTGCATGCTTTTAACTGCATTTGAAGATATGTATGCAAGTACATATCACTCAAAGGACAAAATGGTTATTCAAGTTTTTGGAAAAGAAGGTACAGTGAAATTATTTATTTACACCCGGTTCATTGTTTATAAATCATGCACAAATTTTTTTTTAATTTACAGACTTTCCTTGATGAAAACTAATCCACGTCTGCGAGGTTACTAGACGTGCTCTGCTTTTAACTAACTGTGAGGACACCTGTTTTTTAGTGTTGCGTCATGCTATAGACACAGGATTTTCAAGAGTTAAAGAAGTGCAAACTAGAAAATAGCAATCTGTAAGTTAAGACTTTTTGCCAATTGTAAAATACAGCGTATGCCTTTACAGAGCCCAGGTTCTGTTTCATAACGTAATTGATTTCTATAAACAAAAAGCAAAAATCACAGTAGTCTGCCAAGTTTTAATAGGAGAGAAACAGTCAGTTACTCCTGTGAGTTTCTATTTAGTCTAACAGATATTTCCAGTGCTGCAGGGGACAGATAAGTGGTTCTGTGTGTGTCAGTCTGTCTTCCTCCTGACTGCTATACTAAATACTATCCTGAACAGCTATAGATTGCTTAAATACCAGAGTAATTGCTCGCTACAGCCACAAGCACTCTTGTAATGTCTTGTACAACATCTCTATTAGCACTTGCCTGAGGCTGTATGAGGTATTAAGGACAAGGGTTTGTAGTTAATGTTTACAGCTAGTGATCTGTCCAGTTTTAAAGGTGTGTAGTAGTAAGGGGTACTTTATGAGCTGGAATTCAGGCAGAAGTATGCTTGCTGAAGTTTGTGATAAAATATTTCTGAACTTTCTATACATACAATTTATTATAAAGTCATTACATCTTTTTGGATGTACATACTTTAGTCAATTAACAAAGAAAGATTATCAATACCTTAGAAGTTAACATCCCATTTTCTGAATGTGGGTTGGTGAATAGCACAGTTTATTTGCAACAGTGTAGATTTTATTTTTCTCCAAGCAGGCATTTTGTCAAATGGTTCAGTGGGGCTCTTGTGTAGCTGTACTGTATGTGGCGCCAATGAAATATTAATCTTTGTTTAATCATAAATTTATGCAAAATCAATTCAGTGCTCAAAGCTATTTTTTTCTTTTTGTAAAAAACGTATTAAATAGCAGTGGTTAAGATAAAAATAAATAAATAATGATCTAAAAAAATAATCATTGTTAACTTATGTGACATAGTGGAAAATTATGTTAAATAGGTCTTGCTTATAAAATGATCTTGTATGTGGTTAAAAATAATTCCATTATAGAAAAAAATCTTATAAATTGATTTACACAAATGTGAACACAGTTTATACTTTCTTTTTTACATAGTGTGTCATTGGATCATTACCAGAAGTTATCAGTATTGGTGCTTTAGAAGGGGAAAGTGCACCTTTCACTGAGTCAGTTTCTTACAGAACCGATTAGCTAACAGTACAGGAGCAGAGGTCATTAGCCGTTTAATTACCCTCTGACCTTCTTGTGATTCTTCTTGTCAATGGACACTAAACTACTGGGCACAATTTCTAATAACATCATAATAGGGATTTAAGTGTCCTCTTTGTTGTAATAAAGGAGCAGTGATGTGTATTTAAAGATAATGATTATAACGAGAATAGACACTCCTGCTAACACCTGTGATAATAAACAGCCTTCCATTTACATTTTATTTGATTATTTTTAACAATGGTGGTATTATATCTGACAAAAGACGTTGCTGTTCTGAAATAGCTCTTCTTAAATAGCTTACAAAAGGATTATATTTAAAACTGTATTTAACATTAGTAAGTCATTTGCCAAACAAAACCGTATGGTCTCTTAAACTTTGTGAAAAAAAACTGCTCATAGAACACTGTTAAAACACTGCAGTAATGGTCCATTATGCCATGGTAAAAAATGATGTTTTGCTTTGTTTTATTAAATTCTTCAGTGTAAGAAATTAAGAGGGTAGATTTTGGACAGGATCTATATCAGAAACAGTAGCTTCCAGCTTCTTCAGATTTAGGAAAAAAAAAAACACTGTCAATTCCTGATTTCTTACAAAAACGTATTTATCATGAGGACAGAAAGGTTACTGAAAAGGTTAAACTAGAATCAGCATGCGGTACAGTTTAGATATTCTCCCTGATTTAATGAAACAATAAGAGCCAATATCTTGTCAAGCACTCTTCCATTGAGAACCATTTTATTTACAGGTAGTTTTTTTTTTCTTTCTTTTTTTTATTGAGGTCGGTTTTATATAAGTTAGCAGCTTTGGTGAGCAGCCAAAAACACTTTGCAAGTTTAGTCACAAACTAAGCATTTGTGTGCAAACTGAGATTGTTATTAAGCCAAACTCAAAGGTATCTAAGAAGGTTTGGCCAGTGGTTTAATTGTTTCATTAACCCCAAGCAGGCGGTGTATTTTCCAGTCGCTTGTGTAGGAACAGTCACTGTCCCCTACATCACGTCTGTGTTGCTTCACCTGCAGAATGTTGATATAATCAGTAAACAATTCTAGGATGAAGGTATCTGGAATAAACTGTGATAAAACATGTTTGGTTGTTTAATTTTAAAACATGTATGTGTATATCCAAGTTTCTGCTTATCCAATAGTAACCATAATCTCTTTTTAAATATTATTTATAACAAAAGGGGTGGCATCCCTTATTGGCATTAGCTTTGATTCATTTTTGTACTGAATCATTTCACCACAGCCTTCATTTAGTGCATTTGATTGAAGTAATTTAAAATGATTATAATACTAATTTTATGGCATTCCCTGCTTAACCAGCAAAGCAAACTCAAAACTAATTTGTAAGTCTAGAATTGAATAATATTTTAGTTTGTACAGAAACTAATGACAGATTAATTGTCAAAATATTGCAGGAATTGCAAAATGTTTAAAAATTCTATTTGTATTCAAGGCATTTCCTTATCTTTACAACAAAGTAGATTTTATCCAAGTACTTTCCTGTTTGTTTTTTCTTGGTGTTACCTAAAACCCTAACCCAGCCTCCTATTAAAGGGAGTACAGGTATGAACTTTAAAAGAAAGCACTAATCCTCAATAGAGCAGGCTGCATTGAGATCTCCTTTCACATCTGTACCTTTGTCCCTTGTTCTTAGTGCCAGAAATTATTGAGGCTCTTTACAAATTACACAAAGAAGGTTTAATAGCTTGGAAATCTACGGTAATCCTAATAACTTGAACGGGGGTGAAAAGGGCAGGAGTTCAGCAGCGGAAATCTCCTGTTTTAAAAATTGGTTTCTTAAAAAAAAAAAAAAGTCAATGGAAAGCCTACCTTTGTTTCTGTACTGTGTTACTGAAAAACAATTAACTATTGGTCACCATTGATTATTTTCAATTATTTTCATTTACATATTCTTTTCATCAGCACTCTGCTAAGTGCTGCTGCAGCATAATGCTGTTTTTATTATTATTATGAATTTTATTTTTCTCTAATTTGTACAAGTTATTTTATAAATACTACAGTGCTATCGACATATTTCTAGAATAGTACAGGTTATACAGTGTGCCTTGCCTTTGTGAAATATTGTATCAACCATATATGGGGAAGAATACCTTTATCAAGTAGACTACTACGACTTCTGATACTAATATATTACTGGGATATTCCTACAGTTTTTTTTTTTTTTAATGTAAAAATAATATATTTCAGTTAATCCCTTATGTTTAGTACAGGAAGATGTTCCGTTAACTGTGTGCAAAGTAAAGTAGAATAAAAAAATGCTATGTTTCATGTGATTGAGCCCCCCTGACAGTAATCTGCATTAAACTGTACAGTGCGGATAATCAGACATAATAAGCACTGACACTTAACATGTCAGACCACTGTACAGCCTGCTGTGATTTAGTTCTCTACAAATGACTTAACAACACAACTACCAATGCATTTTGCTAATTACATCATAGATTTCCCCATGATGAATACAAAGTGAATTAACACAGGATCACTAATCCACCCTTTGCCATTATTGCTGTACAAGAAGTCGTGAAAGACCCCATACAGTTAGTTACACAAACATTAGTATTAACGATTGCCTGTTTGGAATTGGTGACAAACTGCAGCGTGGCAGAATCCTGAGTCTGAAACCAATCAGAAAGTTAATGAGGAGAAAAATTACTGCATTTGCTCCTTAATTACATCCAGGGTAGGTGGGAGAAAAGGGAACTGTGGGTGGATTTGAACTCCGCTAATATTTGGTTTTATGAAGGTCAGGAACCTTCAGATTGGTTCATGTATCTCCCATGACTGGCAACTGATAGAATTTTTTTTGTTTTATTTCACCTATAGTGAGATTGTATAGCTTTAATGGAAAACGAGCCAGCTGATGGGCCTGTCTGCTCCTTATTTCACTGCTGATGCAATATAATGACAATAATTTTAACCTCCAGCCTGTCTCCTCACTTTGATATAACATTATTCACATTGCTCGATTTACTGACTCCTGCCTAAGCTGTCTGGAGTGCAGGGGCTGCAGGCTTTTTAATCCATCCAGTCAGGCCTGAATCTAAATGCAAAAGGCACATTATTTATACAACTGTGAGCTGCATATTGCAGTTTTTTTTCAAACTCCTGTATAATAGGTTTGAGGTGATATCATGTTTTGTGTGTGCTGTATTTCTTTATATACCTTTTATACAGAAATTTGAAAAGACAGTGTTTTGTAATGGACTTTTTCATTGTTTTTTTTCTAAACTTGTTCAATCAAATGACACTAGCATGTATTTTTTAAAATTTCGATGGGGTTTAGGTCCGGACTTTGACTAGGCCATTCTAAAATGCTGAATTTCTTCTTCTGCAGCCATTCTTTTGTAGATCTGCTTGTATGTTTAGAGTGATTGTCTTGATGCATGACCCACTTTCGGTTCAGCTTCAGCTCACGGACAGATAGCCTGACATTCTCCTCTAGAATCTTCTGATACAATGCAGAATTCATGATTGTGTCAATGACGGCAAGCCGTACAGGTCCTGAGGCAGCAAAGCAGCCCCAAACCATCACACTCCCACCACCATGCTTGATGGTTGGAATGAGGTTCTTCTGTTCGAACGCAGTGTCTGGTTTTCGCCAAACGTAATGTTTGTCATTGAGACCTTTGACTCGTCTGTCCAGAGAACATTGTTCCAGAAGTCTTGTGGATCATCTATGTGCTCTTAGGCGAACTTCAGATGGGCAGCAATGTTCTTTTTAGAGAGCAGTGGTTTCCGTCTCCAATCCCATGAGTGAAAACATGCTGCTTTTATGCAGCTTTACTGAGACTCGATTGCTAATCAATCATTCAATTGGAGTCTCGGTACAACTGCACGTGAATTAATAGTGAAATTCCCCGTGCTCACATATTACTACATTTTACCTGGCCATGAAGTGCTGAGCAATCCTCGTGCCTAAATACAAATATACATTTTAAACACTTGTGCTAGTCACCCTTATTAAATACCGTGGACCAATGACTATACACCAACATTAACAAACAACACGCAACATACAACACAGAAATACACACAGGGGCGGGGCAACATTGCCACATATCTCCCCCCCCCACTTTATGCGTAGCACACATGACCTCAATGGCCACCTCCCCCCTTAAAATCCCAGAAGTCGCTAAAATCGCTCAAAGTCCTGGGCCAAGAACAGGGACTTTAAGGGGCTCATGGGCAGCAATGTTGCCAGTAGCCAGGCTGCTACTGGCCGTGTTGTCGGCAGACGTGCTGACAGTGGGGCGAGTCTCTCCTGCTGTACCACTGGCAGCGGAAATGGCGAGGCTGACAGCTCCCAGACTGACTTCAGCAGGGGCAGTTCCAGCAGCGGAAAGGCTGCTGAGGAAGGTGGTCTCCTGACCTTTTCCCCTTTCTCAGCTGGCAGCTCCCTCCTGTGGGACTCCAGCCACAAGAACTCCTGCAACGGAATTGCTGCGGGGGAGGTGGTCTCCTGACCTCTCCCCCCTTCTTCGTAGCCGGAAGCTCCCTCTGGAGGTGGCAGGCAACCCCAGGCAATGCGGAGCGGCAGGCAACCCCAGGCAATGCGGAGTGGCTGGCAATCCCAGGCGATTCGGAGCGGCTAGTAATCCCAGGCGATGCCAGGCAGGCATCCTTGGGCGAAGCGAAGCAAGGATTCTTGGGCGAAGATGTGCGGGGAGTCAGGTTAAGCTGGGGTGCGGGTTTTGGCCCTCTTCTTGGCCACTGCGGCCGGGCGGTTCTTCCCAGTGCTTCCCACTGCAGCTTATGCATGGGCTGCTGTAGACCGCCAGCATCTAGTCCTGCTCCTTCTGGTGAAGGGAGATGTAGCTCCTGCTCCTCTCCCCCTGATGGTAATGGAGGCAGAGGCAGCTCAAGCTCCTCTCCATGTGATGGTGGAGGAAGTGATACCAGCAGGTATTCATCCTCTGCTGGTGGAAAGGAACCAAGGAACCCAATAACACTTTTTTCCCCCCAAAAAAACTGCGGTTCCTGCTCTGGTCTGCGTCTAAGAGGCGCTGGTAATCCCACGATCACACCACGTGTCACAAAGACGGCTGCAGTGGATGATGTCAGACCAGAAACAGGAACCAACACAAAATAAACAGAGAGGTGGAGTTTGGTGAAGCTGAGCGATTGTTTTCGCTCAGCATTTAATAATTGTACAGATAGAAAATAAAAGGTTGTAAAGACAAACAAAACTGGCAGCCAAAACAAAGAGACAAACAAAACGAACTATACAGACAAACACGGTGAGCTGCTATTATAATTACTATTACCTCATCTCCAGTCCCGTTCTCCACTCACCAAACACACAACCCCGAATGAGTGAAAACATGCTGCTGGAGTCTCGGTACAAATGCATGTGAATTAATAATTGCAATTCTCAGTGCTCACATATTACTACATTTTACCTGCACGTAAAGTGCTGTGCAATCCTCGTGCCTAAATACAAATATACATTTTAAACACTTGTGCTCATCACCCATATTACATACCGTGTACCAATGACTATACAACAACATTAATACAAAACATGCAACATACAACACAGAAATACACACAGGCGGGGCAACATTGCCACACATGCATATAGGTCTTCCATCTTATTAATGTAAAACGAAATGGTTAAAATAAAATGGTAGTACAGTGCAGTTAAAATGAAATATAACTGTTTCCCACAAGTTAAGTTATTGGTTAGAATGACACATATTGTACATGTACAAGTGTGAATTTCATAATTTAAATATATGCTGTGTTCTTTACTATGTCTTAAAATTGTTTAAAATATTATAAACTCTTATAACTAGAGATCATGTGTTTATGTAGTCTAGAAAATATTATACTACCCACTGTGTCAGATTAGAAACTTAAGGCTATGAAATGCTAGCGTGTAAGACAAAACGTGAATGAAGCTTTTCCAGTGACTTAAATACATTTAAAAGAAGATCTTTGTTAGAGGCAAACACCATGGGGCCTACCAGGACCATATCTAGAGAATGTAGACTGTAAGAAGTTAATGGCGCTACACAGAGTCTATATAGAGCATTGCCCCTGTGAAACTACATTGGAATGCTGTGTAGCAGAAATATACCGATAAGAGCTATTAGGAAAGTGTTGATACTAATGTACCGTAAATATTATTGTATTGCAGTACTGCCATACTACTGGTATACACTGCACCCTGTGGCATATATAACTACAGGGTCCATTGAAAAGATAAAATCTTTTTATACTAGTGAGGGAGAAGTGTATTTGGAGGTTTTCACTAAATATACTTGGTGCATCCATCAGCTTAGCTATTATGTGACATGTGTGGTGAGCTGTGGATTCCCATGCTGACCTAAGCTCTCCCTACCTGGGCAGCACTCTGCCAATTGTGTGCTGCCCCATGGGAACTCCAGGTCATGGTTGGCTATGATGTAGCTTGGACTTGAACCTGCAATCCCCAAGCTACAGGGCACATCTTGCACTCCCTGTGGAGCGCCTTTACTGGATGCGCCACTCAGGAGCCCCTTCAAACTGTTTTAAATAAATAAAAAATCAGTTCACCTAGAATCATGAGTGGAAGCTTTATAAACAGTTCCCCTATACAAGTTTAATTTATTTATAAAAGTTTTAATGTTCATAAAATGTGTAATTTTTTCCCCCCCCTTTATTTTTTTTAGTATTTTCACCATCAAGTAGCCATGATTCAGGACTCGCCCGTCTGTCCATCTGCTCCCTGGTTGGCTCTGAAAGCACTAAGCAGGAGTGTGAAACCAATTCTGTGTCTGGAGCCTTCACCGTGGATTCCATCATTGAGGGGTCCAGTGAGTAACCCTGGGCAGGCTGTCAGCAGGCGCCTAGGTGAACAGACCTTCACAAATCTTAACTTTATACTTAAGTTTGCCTTTTGCCTGTCAGGCTACATTTAAATTTTGTTCAAATAAAATATGAATGAGAAAGTCACTGCAAAAAAAAAGTTGTATAAAGTAGAACCGTGTAGTTACGAACACCTTGGGAATGGATTCAGTAGTTTCAATAGTTCTAATAAATGTGCACTCTTGCTATCTACAGCCTTAATCTGGTGAATAATACAAAGACACATTTCTGTGAAATTGCTGTGTAGTATGTAGTTCCCTGTGAAAATACCCATTCCTAAAATTTTTATCACTTAAAAATAAATATGTTTGTCTGTTGCACTGCATTTACGAACCTGGCACATGGTTTAGTTTGCTTCCAAGAGCGACAAGATTTCTTTATTCCATAATTCACTGATGGTAAAAATTGAATGTCTTTAAAAGGTGGACAAAAAACTAAATATTCTACAATTTAATATTTACTGTTTCAGGTAAGCATTTAAATATTTAGGAACATTTGTTGTAAAATAACTATAGAAAATTATCAATTTTAAACGTGACAAAGCAATTTTTTCTGTAATAAATATTATGCCTAATTGTGAAATATCTTGAAATACATATTTAAACAATTTTTTACAGTAAAAAAAAAGTGCAGCTCTACTTTTAAGAGTGCCTAGGTGGTTGCATTGCACGCAGGGCTGGGTGATTGCATACTTCCACCTCAAAATGGGGTGTTCGGGAGACCAGTCAGTTCGTAAGTTTGGTGTTCGTAGCTCTGAGGTTCAACTGCAGTTGCTCATTTGTTTAAAATTCTATATCTGTTTGGTTTAAATCTTTTTTTTTTTTTTTTTTTTTTTTTACAATTTTCTAAGATTGTGTGTGGTTACAATAGCACTACTGTTTTAACAAATGGCTAAATGAATTTTTTCCCCCTTACTATTGTTTTAATCTCCCTGCTAAGTTAATGATGTGGCATTAGTACACAATGATTCCCATAATCAGGTGGAAGTAAAGGAGCAGAACAGAGTAACACCATCAAAGGTATCATAATAACGTGCTAAACTTTATAAATGAAAGCGTGTACATGTGTTTGTTATAAGCTGACTTAGGTTTGTGAAGTTGGGTATGTAGGTAGGTTTGAAAATGTGATGTTAAAACTTTGTAAGCTGTTGCTGGTATCAGGACGTACCAAACCACGAGACTCACATACATGCTACTGAGAAGCACAAACCCCCCAAGTGAAATAATGAAACATCAATTGTGGGTAGTTTGACCATCACATTTAGTCATGAATTCTTAACCAGCACAATTAGTGATACACAGTTTTGTCTGTTCTG
>NC_054534.1:31312354-31314854 GCF_017654505.1 Polyodon spathula
AAAGCTCCCAACATGGCTGACCCAGGGTACATTTTGATAGTACCCATGTCAACAAAGATCCAATCTGCTTTTGTACAGGATGATTACAAGAATTAAAAGGATAAAATAAATATTGCTTATGCTACTATAAATGACAAACTGCATCAGCTGCCCTTGAAATCCCACAGCAGTCTACTTTCCTCTCTTGATGGAGGCTGTACTGCGCCACTGTTCTAGTATAGTACACTGATGCGCTGCAGTTGCATGTGCTGTAAACACACATCCTTTATGGAAAAGGAGACACTTGGACTTGTCGGACCAAACTATTTAATTGGTGGAGCAAACATTAATGTAATATACATAATGAGTGCAACTACTATATGAAAAGTTATGAAGCTAAATTAAACCACGTTAAAAAAAAAAAAAAAAAAGTTAGATACCAGCACAGCACTTACATTTTTCATTACATCTGTTATATGTATGTAGTTTATATATTAAATAATCCTTTGGATGTGTTTCCTGTTTTTTTTTTTTTTACAAATAAACAAAATACCAGTTAATAGTATTGGGATTACATGAAGGTGAGCCTGGAGGGATTGAAAGAGTGCAAGAGTGAACCCACATAATACAGAAGCTGAATAGAGGCTTGAACAGTCCATAAAATTTTTGCAGTCTTGTATTTTGAAAGACAAATTGAAGAGATACATTTCAGACTAAGTAATGGTGCCATGTCTCAAATTGTATGCAATCGTGAATACATTTGGTCTTACTAGTCAGCAAATGCTCTGGAGATAATACACTACTGCAAATGACCTTAAATTACAAGACAGAACCTGCACTGGCAGTTGATGCTTAATTACATATGTGCTCTTGAATTAACAAAGGTTTATTGGTTTTATATGATGAGTAATAAGTCTCTTGCTAACTATAATTAAGGTAGTTGTCATGTAGCCTAATGAAATATGAAATGCTTATTTAAGGATATATAATTTGAAATTGTACCAAATTTTGTAATCAATTATTTTATTAATCGAAAACCTATCCAGCTAAGCTGGGTAAGGTCTGATACAGTAATTATTGTCAGAAGTCTTCATAACTATCATTGTATGTTTTTTGGTACAGTACTGAGGAATAAATGTGTGCATCAATGTTTGGGCTAATTTGTCATCAATATAGATTACTCATAAATGATGTGGTAGTATGACAGGCTCAGTACTGTGTATCCCCCCCCCCATGGATGTGTACTGTATGGAACCATTGTGTGTGCCACTCATCTGATCAGTGAGGGGTACTAGTAGCCCAAACCCTTGTGAAATAAGGACCCCAAAGCATTATCTTGTCATCCCTGTATTTCACTGTCACATGCATGATTCAGTGCTTCATTGCTCATCAATCATGTGGTTTGTTGATCCATAGCGCTAAGCTAAGGGACTGGCTTGAGAAGCACAGCTGGGACTTTCCACTCCTATTACCAGACCCAATTGAGACTTGCATGAAATGAACTTGAGCACAAGCAAAGGTAATTATGGAAAATATGGTAACAGTAATTTTCCTTGTGTGATTCAACTGCGTCTGTGTTTTCTGGTGACAATTTACCACCTAGCAAACATAAAGGACAGTGCCTGTATTAGATACCTGGTAGGTCTGTGGCAGGTTCCCAAAATGCTTCAAGCTATTGTTCAAAGACAATATAACTAATTTAAGGTCCTGTAATTATTCACGATTGTTTGGTACTACTAGCACATACTGAATCAGGTACGGCTTTCCTCACATTACTGCATGTTCTTTAAAAAGAAAGTTTTGGGTGGATGCAACAGTACAAAATATAAGATTGTCACCTTCCAACAATGCAAGTCTTGGTGAATTGCACTGTGGACTGTGTATTGTATTTCTTAATTAGTGTGTTCATGGACATTTTATGGAGCATGACAAGATCTGTGCACTGCACCCATCCAGCATACTCCCCAGACCATGACAGCCAGTTGAAATGGTTGAAGCCACCATGATAGTCAAACATAATGTTTCAGCTCATTGTGAAATGTTACCTTTTTTTATTATTATTCACAGATTGCAATTTGGACAAACTCTGAAATTGTCTAATTCTGAATTATGTCTAATTTATGCTCTGAGAATGGTGACTATATATATATATATATATATAGTTCTGCACTTTAATTCACAAAAAAAACCCACAAAACTAACATCAAAGGTAAAGAGTAAATACTAAAATGCATTTAAAACCTGTTGCAAAAGATTTATGCTGAATTCTTAAACATGTGGTTTGCAGTGTGGTAACAAAGTCAAGTTTAAAAGTGCAGTCGCCTATATATGACACATTTATTATGTACAACATTTTTTTTATTTATGTATTTATTTATTTTGTATATATTCATTCTACAAAGGGTGACTTAAAACATAAATTAATGTATTACACCTTATCACTCTATAAACACATCAACCCGACTCCCACGCCACCCAGTATCTTCCAATCTACACTCTCTACTAACTGCAGGCACATTAT
>NC_054534.1:31617354-31726292 GCF_017654505.1 Polyodon spathula
CAAAAGTATAGAAAATGGCTATTATTCCCCACAAACTTTGCTTTTGTGACCAGGACAGTGATATTTTGAAATTTACCTATTTTCCAGAACATTCCAGATAGATTCAGTGCTGAGTAAACTTGGAGTAACTTCTAGAACTTTCCAGTAATAAAAATAGTAGTATAAATACAGGGGCCTTAAGCCCACCAGTTCAGTTTAGTTCCAGCTGCCTAAGTGGATACATATCTGCATTTTTCTGAGATGGCATCAAGAGGCTGCAATGGTGGCATTCCTGATGGGTCTCCAAGATGGTTTTACCAAGTTTCTCTGCTATCTTTGCCTTTGGGACAGCAGGGACACCAAGGCGCACTACCACAGGCGGGACTGGCTACAGTGGACCGAGTTCTCTGTGGGGAGGAACAACGTCAAGTGGGAGCCACTGGTGGACCCCTGGAAGGTGCATTTGCCACCACTGCACATCAAACTGGGCCTTATGAAACAATTTGTCAGAGTTCTAGATAAGGAGTTGGCAGCCTTCAAGTATCTTCAAGACTTCTTCCCTAAGCTGTCTGAGGCAAAGGTCAAAGCCGGTGTCTTCGTCGCACCACAGATAAAGAAGATCCTGGAGTGCAATGAATTCCCCAAAAAGCTCACTAATAAGGAGAAAGCAGCTTGGAACAGCTTTGTTGTAGTGGTTCGGGGCTTCCTGGGCAATCACAAGTCCAAAAACTATGTGGAGCTGGTTGAGACTCTGGTGAAGAACTACGGCACAATGGGCTGTAGGATGTCCCTCAAAGTCCATATCCTTGATGCTCATCTTGATAAATTCAAGGAGAACATGGGAGCGTACTCGGAGGAGCAAGGCAAGCACTTCCACCAGTATATACTGGACTTTGAACGCCGCTACCAAGGACAGTATAACGAGAACATGATGGGAGACTACATTTGGGGACTGATTCGTGAAAGTGATTTACAGTATAATCGTAAATCCCGAAAAACTACTCACTTCTAAATCTTTTGTAGTCATTTTTGTATTACTTTAGTATAAGTACATGTTAATTTGGATTCATATGTTGTTTTTTTTATGACTTTATGTGAACGAAAAGACCGTTTTCTCATTGTAAATAGGTACATTTCAAAATATCACTGTCCTGGTCACAAAAGCAAAGTTTGTGGGGAATAATAGCCATTTTCTATACTTTTGAGGCATAAGCAGTTAGGAACTAACACTTACTACCCAGGAACAAAAATTGTGTTACATAGTGTTACCAGAAGGCGAAAGCAAAAAGGGAAAATAAAACACAGGAACAAAAGCCAGCACAGACCGCACCCTCTCACAGGGAAAAAGCATTGAAATAGATAATGACTTTAAAAAATACTTCCTCTCATTTTTTAATTTACTTGTTCATATACCAGTATGCAGATGCTATTTTCTTAATTTGGATATCTCTCTCTCTCTCTCTCTCTCTCTCTCTCTCTCTCTCTCTCTCTCTCTCTCTCTCTCTATATATATATATATATATATATATATATATATATATATACATACACACACACACAACAATTGGTAATAGTCAATGAAAAAGAATTCATTATTCAAAACTAACAAACCCATTTTAATTTAAGGGAAGATGAGAGGAGCATTCTTATTACCTAAAGGAGCACGAAATGTGCATCTCATTGAAACAAAGGATTCTAAAAATACCCTTGGTAAGTCAAAACAATTTGCAGAAGAAAGGGCATCCTTAGAATAGAGAAGGCTATTTTGCAGCAATGTAGAATTTACTGATCAGCTTTACAAACTGGGCAAAAGATTCACTGTTTATTTCAATTCAATTTGTGATCTGTGTACTGAAACACGTTTACTGGCTCATTTAAGGATTTATATATTTAACAGATGCTGTATTTAGAAGTTATTCAGAAAGTAAATCCAAGCCAAATAATAAAGAAGTAGCAGCAACAAAAAGCACACAGAGATCAAGTAGCTGAGAGGAAGCCCTATGGATTTAATTTACTTATTTTTCAACTATCCTCCATTATTGCCAGGTTTGTAATGTTACTGTTAACTGCTACAGTTTGATGTTTCACTTAGAAATATATTACCAGCATTACAAGTCTGGTGCTTATATTAAAGCACAAAGGCATAGGGATAACACTGTTGTAATTGTATACAACTAGCAAGAAACAAATCATTTGCAGGAACAGTTTCATCATTCTGGTGGAGTCTTGCTAGTTCTATACTAGTACAATAATTGTATTCCTCTCTGAAAATGTGTTTTTTCACTTGCTTCTAAATAGGGCCCTCTAAGTTAAAAAAAAAAAAAAAAGTCAGCAATAAGACAGTGAACTTTTTGCCTAAAAAGCATAGCTGAAATCTTTTTTTGCAGGCATGCATAACATTGCATAAGGTATAGTAGTTTGTCTTCAACCAGTAGCATTTAGTGTAAACTGCCTTCATAGTAAAGGGATGTCCGCTTCTGCAAGAAAAGTTAGCGTTCATAGCTCTACTAACCACTGCTTTGTCTTTTTTAATATTTTCTTTCATCGCTGATCAAAACACATGCAAAGGTTACCTTAAGATGTTTGACATCCCACCTGGTGCCAGACATGTGTTCATCCAAGAAGACGAGGCTTCTCCTCACATTCTTGGTAAGTGGCTTCTAACATTAGAATTTGCATTCCTGCATATTTAAAAGGTGTTTACAGTTTGTCTAAATTGAGTGCATTGTGTCCATCATATAGAATGAACTCCTTAAACACCTATAATACAATAGCTTGGTCAAAAAGAAGTATTAGTTGGATGCAACCTCCTGGACATACCATCAGATTGTTTTAGGCTTAGGCAAAGTGTGTGAGAGAAAAAAAGACTGGTACACTGTTGGCGTGTCTTTGTAATGCAATACAATTTCCAATTTATGTGCCTTTTTAGGAGGGTTTACAACAAACATGTCTGTAGCCTAGGGGGCATCGTTGTATTTGAATTGGGGGGGGGGGGGGAGTGTACTAACAGTGTACTAACATGGTAGAGTTTAATGAAAGTTAAATAAACATAAATGAAGCTTACTGTTAACCCTATAGCAAAGCAAAACAGCACAGCACAGTTTAAAAAATAACTAAACAAACAAACATAGGCAGCCCATTGTAATGATTCAGTTCAATGGATGTATTGTAAAATGTAGCACATACCGTTTTTCTCTCCCAGGCAGATCTCCAATTTTATATCAAAGTCTTTGAAATCTTTTGCTTTTAACAGGTTTCTCTTGGCTTTTTTAGGCTGTGCCTGGAGCCCAGTTAATCAATAATTACCAATTACATTATCATACTATCCCACAGTTAACACTTTCTTCAAGTAATATAAAGGTTAAACATTACAACAATTTAAAGTTTGGAAATTAATTTCAAGTAATATAAGAATTAAGAATTTGTGGGAACTTGTTATAAAATATTTGTTTCTACATTTAAAAGTTCTGATGACACAATTTTAGCAGTCAGGGACTGGATGCATTCATGTGATTCAAGGCCGAATTAATGCAGCCATGTATCAAAACATTGTACAATGTACAATAATACTCGTAGGCTGATTGGCAGTCAATTTATCTTCCAACACGAACGACGCAAAGCATATGGCTAAGTCAACTCTGGAATTCTTTAAGAAAACTATGATAAAAGTTCTGGAATGGCCTTCGCAATTACCAGATCTCAATCCAGTATAAATGCTTTGGACTGATCTGAAAAAATCTGTAGCCAAATGTATCCAATCTGTCTGAGCTGAAGGAAATATGCAAAACAGAAAGGGCCCAGATTTTACCAACAAGATGTAACATACTGGTTAAGAATGATCAGAAGTGGTTGAATGCCGTAATAAAAGCAAAAGGAGGACACGTGAAATACTAAAGCAGGGGTGCCAATACTTTTGTCATGAACTAATACTTTAAATATATATTTTTTTATTATTATTTGTTAAATTAGTAGAAATTGCATAGTTAGGTTTTTTGTGTTTTATTAAAGTGGCTGAAGTTTACTACAATGTTCCTAGTCTGTTACCTTGATTTGTGGTGTAATAAGTGTAGGATGTATAGGATGGCTGTATACAGTATGTTTATAGTGTAACAGAGATTAGATTATCTAAAGTCTTTCTGTGAAACTGTGTTTTGCTGGCAATACACTGTACTATATGGCAATTGTGCTGGTGCTTACTAATATAAAGACACTTTGCCTGATGAAACCTTCATTACATAGGTCTATGGCAGGCAACAAAAACCAAAGAGCAGCTCCTGAACTCAAAATCAACGCTTTCAGACAGTCTCCGTATTTGTTTGAAATTAGAACCTCTCTGAGTAGTTGCATCATACAAAGAGTAAATAAACAGCACAAACTAAGAGGTTGTCATTTGAAGCTACTTAGTCTTTAACCTGTAGTGTTAAGAGTGGCATGATAAGAACACCCTGTAGAGCACAGTGCCTCATAACACCACGCTGGTGCATTGCTTATGATCCAGACCAGAGGCATTGTGTCCCTTACTGATGCACCCCTACACACTCACCCTGTAGAGCACAGTGCCTCCTAAAACCACGCTGGTGCTCTGCTTATGATCCAGACCAGAGGCATTGTGTCCCTTACTGATATACCCCTACACACTCACCCTGTAGAGCACAGTGCCTCCTAACACCACGCTGGTGCACTGCTTATGATCCAGTCCAGAGGCATTGTGTCCCTTACTGATGCACCCCTACACACTCACCCTGTAGAGCACAGTGCCTCCTAACACCACGCTGGTGCACTGCTTATGATCCAGTCCAGAGGCATTGTGTCCCTTACTGATGCACCCCTACACACTCACCCTGTAGAGCACAGTGCCTCCTAACACCACGCTGGTGCACTGCTTATGATCCAGACCAGAGGCATTGTGTCCCTTATTGATGCACCCCTACACACTCACCCTGTAGAGCACAGTGCCTCCTAACACCACGCTGGTTCTCTGCTTATGATCCAGACCAGAGGCATTGTGTCCCTTACTGATGCACCCCTACACACTCACCCTGTAGAGCACAGTGCCTCCTAACACCACGCTGGTGCACTGCTTATGATCCAGACCAGAGGCATTGTGTCCCTTACTGATGCACCCCTACAGCACGCATCCTGTTTTCCATGTCTCTGACATCGATGCAGAATAGCTGCAGGCTCAGAAGTATCTTCTATGTAGTCATTGTTTTATTTTAAGTGTAACTATGTACTTCTGTACTGTACTGCCAAGTAACTCCCAAATTCCCAGTTCCCCGTTTGTCACCTCTCTATCAGCGTGAAAGAATAATTTGCTTTACATTTTAATGCTGAGTCATCCCCTAACTATTAAATTGCTCCCTGTTGAGGACTGGATAACTAAATCCATAATTGCTGTGATAGTATTGGTGTAATACTTTTCATCAGTGTCCTTAAGTTATACAAGTCTATAAAAAGCAGAATCCTGGCTGCACAAAATGCCAAATAATTGCACAGTGGAGATACAGTAGATTAACTGCAATTTAGCTGCTCTATAACTACACTGTAACTTCAATTATATATTACAAAGTCACTTGTACTTGAAGCTAATTTAAACAGCTATTTAACTAGAGTGCTACACTCTGCAAGTAGTGAAGTATACCTATGTCTACAGTCATTATGTCCCATTAAGTCCCATTCTGTGTACTTTTTACTGCAGTTTTTCATATTGAAGTTATACCAGGTATATACCATACAGACCTTACAGAACTGTATGTCGAAATCACTATTATCTGTGTGTAAATGATTCCAACTAATTCATAAGTTCTTAAACTACAAGTAAAATGAATAATACACAGAGGAGAAGGAGAAGGAGGAACCTAATTTGCAGAATATAACCTAAACAGAAATGCTTTAATCACATTTAGTCGTTTTTACATAGATACTCATTACTTTACAGTAAGTATTACAAAAAAACAAGATTACATTTTGTCTAAATCTTAAAATAAATTCTGCAGCAAACTGGATATAGAGGGCACTGTATCCCTTTGACAATCTAAAGCAGAAGAGGTTAATCCAACAGCTAAAGCACACAGTGTCAAACTTCTGTTTGGTGTTGTCCATGAGGGCAGACCCAGTTAACCCTTTCTGTCTGTAAACAACATAGTGCTGCTTCTTTTATAAGCTCCTGACATTATAGTAGCTTATGTTTAACAATGTAGATGTGTCTTAGATAGGCTCTCTTTTCCTAAACAGAGGTTTAAATATCAGCCATGTTTTTTAAGTGTAACCACTATTTCAATATTCATGTGAGTATTAATTTAGAACATGTTTTTAGCAATAAGCAACACCTCTACTGAATTGTATGAGTAATGAAAATCGCTTAATTAAGCAACAGCTTTCACTTTTGAAAACAGCTTTGCATATATAACATGTCTTTAAATGTGTGTGTAACTTGTATTTGTAGTGCTGTAAAATGGCGTGTGGGGGTTAAATCATTAAGTATAGCAGAGTTACTCTGTATCTTGTTTTTTGGCTGTTTTTCAACCTAATGGTGACTGTTTTTTTATTTTTCACGTACCCTGGTTAACTTCAGCCAGTCGGTCGTGGCGACTGCAGAACTCGTCACACCCTTTTAATGTGGTCATAAGATGGCAATCACCCCGAAATTTAGGAATTCAACAAGAATCAAGCCACAGGGCATTATATTCTCAATGGCAAAGGAGAGGAAGCAAAATCTCGGAACTTTATTGACCTGGGAGTGGAGTGGGATTACATCATCGAGGAAGACATAGAGACCCTTCACACCAATGGACCGTTACATGATGCAGTTGTTGTCTTGGTAGGTTTTGCACTTTAATAAAAAAAAAAAAAAGTTTTCTCTTGCAATTTCAGGCCTACACATGTACAATAGAAGGAGAAACTGAACAGAACAGAATTTTAACATTCAGCCTCTCACTTTATCAAACATATATACAGTATGTATCGTCAAAAGATTTTTTTTTTTATGTTCTATGTGATCATTTTTATACATACAGACATAACAAGGACAAGTTGTTGCACGTTCTACATTTGGTCTGATATTGAAAACACTTAACACTTGTATCCTCTATATTAGAATGTATATTTATGAAGCTTCTGAGGATTCGGTTAGCGATACTGTCATCTCTTCTTAGCATGCAGTTATCACATTTGAATTGCTTGTGTGACCTATGCGATCCTGTTCGCTGTTCAGCACTGCCTTGTTATCCTCAAAGGAATCAGGAGGAGAGGTGGTTCTTACAGCTTATAAATTCATGACAAATAAACAAGACTGCGGTTGGAACAGGCAGCTTCACAGAGCAGTATTCTCTCTCTCCTACGGCAGTAACAAGCTTCTAACTCACACATGGAGTGCATTACCTAGTACTAGCCATGCTCCAGCACAGTGTGGTTGTGTAGTTTTGGGTTATTTTCTGAATAAGAAAATAACATTGCACAAACTATTTCTAGTAACTGGTTTTGAGATATTCCGAACAGTATTTTTGGAATAAAGCATACAATTATCGGAGCAGAGAAAAATAAACCCACCTTCTACGGCAGGAGCAAGCTTTAAAGCCGTAAAGCAAGTTAGACTCACTGATGCAAATTAATGAGTTGCCAGTTTCAGCCCCTAGGGGTCTCTCTTTTCCCAAGAATAGCATCCCACAGTCATAATGCAAGAACTTAACATTTTGATAAACTTTATTAATTTTCTTTTGGGGACTTTAAATTAACACTCTGCTACATTCATCCCCTCTTGAAGTGACCAACATTTTCAAATAATCAAACATTTTACATTTTAGCAGTAGGGAATAAAACAACAACAAACAAACAAACAAACACAAGATACAGAATTCCAAAACACTTGCTTTATGTTTAGCGCCTCCCAAGATGCAAAACTGAAAAAATAATATATAACGTCTTACTGTGGTAATAATAAACCTGGTTCCAAGAATAACACCCCACAGTCATAAAGTAAGAATGTAACATTTTGGGGAACTAAATTTTTTTTTTTTTCTTTTGGAGGGGGGTTAACGCTCTGCTACAATTGCTCGGTCACATCAACTCAAAATGACATGCCACTCAGCAACCAAGGACAGGGCTTATGTCTTGTTCTCCCTGCTATCCTACAAAACAGTGTTAATGTGCAGGGAATGTGAAAGTAGAATGTCACTTTCATAGTATAGTTCAACAATGCCAGACTGAAAATCCAGACAAAGTGTGTTCAGCTACATTCACAGTATATTACCAACTGCCAGACCACTTTATAAGCAGAAATTGATTTGAGACTCTTTGATAGCCCTGACCTGAGTTTTGTAAAAGCTGCCTGCCTATGATACATATTATAGTTTGCACAAAAGTGATACAAAAGTTCTTGCTTGGATGAATTCCTAGAACAATGGTCTGCAGGAACCATCATGTCCAATAGGGACAAATTGAATATCTCAGATAATGGAGGCGGATATGATTATCCTGGTCAGGGTTTTACAGAAGAATTGTAACCCTAAAGAGTGTGGATTTTTATGTATTAAACAATTAAAAATAATTTATTGCAAGTGTTTGTTGGAGTTGAAATAAATGTTTAACAAAAAAACTGTTTGTCATTTATCTTTTTTTCAGATTATACCTCAAGACAATGACACAAGATCAAGTTTGACATACAAATATATCATTCATGAGGACTCTGTACCCACAATTAGTACGGGTAACAACAATGTACTACAGGAAAATGCAGACTTATTCGAGTGGGCTTTGAAGAGCTGGTCACAGTGCACAAAACCTTGTGCAGGAGGTAATGCTCTCCATTTCCATGATTTACTGTTGCATTTATTATATTGCAAAGTCTTACAAATTCAATTCTAATAGCAGAATATAAAGCTGGATGTGTGTGTGACAGAAATTGTGTTTATAAAAGCATGTGTGTTTGCTTTTTCATTTCATTAATTACCAGTGTCATTTAAACACTAATGGTTGTAAACTTTGCTGTTATCACTGAATAAAAAATAACATTCTGACCATGTTGTGAGAAAGTATTATTAGATGAGACAAAGCCACTGAATTTATTGTTCTTGCAACAGTCTGTGAATAGTCTTATGAGGAGGAAAGGGTAACTGCAAGACTCTGTAGATTACGTGTCTCTTAATAGATATGACGTCAACAGAAGGAAAATTATTTGATATGATACTGAAGGATTCCTTTTGTTGCAAGGATTTTGCAGTAGCTTCATACAAGCTTTTAACTAATGAAGGGAGAGCTGTCTAACTCTGCTTGAAGGGAGTAATATGCAAGTTCTGTGTGGTGTCTTACATTGGAAAAATGAAGCACAGTGGACCTGAAAATAAAGTAACAGATTGAGCAGATTTGACCAGTCGATTATAGTCGAAGGCACATGTGCTTTGCTTTTCATTCATAGGTTCACAGTACACTAAATATGGATGCCGGAGAAAGAATGACAACAAGCTGGTTCATCGCAGTTATTGTGATGCAAACAAAAAGCCAAAGCCCATTCGCAGGATGTGTAACCTTCAGGAGTGCACTCAGCCTATGTAAGTGTAGAATGTATTACGATTTATAAACAAAATCTGTAATTTATTATGAATGACTAAATAGTAAATATTTGGTATATTTTGTGTGCTGATAACAAGCTATAATTAATAGAGAACAGAATCACTGACCCCCACACTCAGTCTCATCTTCCTCAAGCCAGTGTTACCTCATTTATTTTCTCTAGATATATCTGAATTTATGGAATTAAGAGTTTCTTTTTTTGTTTATTAGGATATTCTTTCAAAAATGTTACGTTAGGGAGTTTGTCAGATTTCGCACATACTTCTTTTATTTCTCTGAGCATACTCTTAAACTCAGGAGAGACATTTAAGTAGGACAGAGGTGTTTTGGACTCCTGTAGTGGATTGTTCATGCACTGGGCTTGCAAGGTATCCAGACAACTTTTAATCAAGAAAATTACACACTCATTTAACCTGTTAAACCCCCAGCCTCCCACAGGCAATTTCCGCCTGGAAGGCTATGGCCTTAAATAAATGTCATTATCTTCCAAGGTATAGACAGCACAGGCATGGTCAGGGCTTGAATTCAAGGTAACCCTCTGGCCATTAGGACTCAGATTTGATATAAGTCTTACTCAGTACCACACTGGAAGGAGATATCCAGAAAAAAAAAAACATAAAAAGCAAACGCCTTTAATTTGTTTTTATTCTATCGTCATTTTTTCACCTTGTAGCACATGAAAAGAGCAAGATTTTTTTTCCAGTGCTTCCCCAACATGTCTACTACACTGGATAACAGTTTGAAACTGATTGAATAAAGGGATCAAATTCTACATGAGGTTTTACAAAGCTAGGCCCAAGGGTCCCCAAACCTCTCCAAAAATGAATATTGTGTAAATCTTTATGGCCAGTCATACACTAGTTTCTTGAGTAAGTTCTAAAAGGGAGGTTACCTTCTGGCGCCACACATGCTGTACATTGCCACATTACTTATTTGTCCAATATTTCATTCAAAAGGTGGCCTTTTTGGAGAGCTTTGGGGTGCCCGGAATGTATCCATGATGAGTATGCATGACAAATACTCTCAGTTCATATGCCACAACTGTCAGGCACATTGCTCTCACAACTGTAAATACAGTATAATCGTAAATCTCGGAAAACTACTCACTTCTAAATCTTTTGTAGTCATTTTTGTATTACTTTAGTATAAATACATGTTAATTTGGATTCATATGTTGTTTTTTTCGGACTTTATGTGAACGAAAAGACACAAAAGCACCCGTTTTCTCATTGGAAATAGTGATATTTCAAAATATCACTGTCCTGGTCACAAAAGCAAAGTTTGTGGGGAATAATAGCCATTTTCTATACTTTTGAGGCATAAGCAATTAGGAAATAACACTTACTACCCAGGAACAAAAATTGTGTTACATAGTGTAATGGATCGAGTGCTTGCAAGCCACGTTGGTTCCCTGCTAATAGGCAATCTGGGCGATTCCAGTGCCTTTACAGGTTTAACAGCATTAATACTTCAACACAATAATACAGCAATGGTTATCACATACTCAGCCCTTAGGCTAGACATGCAAACTGCTAAAGTGCCCACTGCTAAATCCTAAAACATCCAATATATCGCTCTCCAAAGAGAAAATGTAAATCCTATACCTTATAGCAATGCATCAATATAAATGAGCTATAATTTTCTTACCTTAAGTGTAGTTGTAGAATACAACACGACTGTGGCAGGAAATGCCATTCCGGTGATGTCAGACCAGAAGAAGGAAGCACACAGGTCAGGTAACTGCAGTTTACAGGCGCGGCTTGCGTCGTTTATTAAATAACCCAAAATTAAAAACAATATTTAAACAAAAATAAACACTGCTCACAGAGCACAAAAATAAAAGGTTTAAACAAAAATAAATCACGAACACAAAATACAAATATAGGTCAGGCTGGGTGATTGCCTTCACTGTTCCTATATCTGCTGTTTTTAAATGAATATCTCCTCTCACTCTTCTGTTCTCCACTTCCGAACACCCACCCGGAGTGCAGACAGCTGCAGGTATTTATGCAGGTGACCATCTCCTGATTAGCAACAAATGAATCACTTAATTCATTTGGGAGATGGCCACCTTCTGCATGGGTTTTATAATGTGGATGGGGCTTCCCATCCACGCTGCAAAACAATAACAAAACTAAACACAGCTATGCCGTCATACAATAATTAATAAACAAACAAAACACATGGCGGTTCATAGTATTCTATAAACAAAATAAAACACAATACAATAAACAAATGCAAAATAACACAGGGGCAGAGGAGGAGACCCCATTCTAAAAATAAACAAACAATACAATTAAACGGCAGGGCTTTCCTACCACCCTGCTACAATGACCAAACAGCAACCAGCTTTTTCAGAGATCGTCAGAGCGTGGACCACGCAACTTGTAAGATCAAGTTAAGTGACACTTGACTGGGGTTTCACGTCAGCTTTTATAGAGTTTTTTCTCCATTTAAAACGTCAGAAGAACCAGATCCTATCTTTAAGTGAGTATATATATATATATATATATATATATATATATATTATATATATATATATATATATATATATATATATAAATATTGTTATGGCCACTGTGGGAAAAGTTTTCAACTTGCACTGCTCATGGTTCATTATCTTCCACCCCTCCTTTCCTAAAATTTAGGTTCACAGGGTCCTACATATAAAAGATGTTTTTAACATGTAGCACCAGCTCTATTTGATTATATTAACCTGGGTCAGAAATGTGTCCCTCTTAGCAGCATACTATGTTACCTTTTCAGTGTGTTGTCAATGAGCCATTTTAACTTCATATACAAATGTGCATGAACAAAGTATTGGTCAAAGACTATAAGGGTTTATCATAAGCCTTTTGAATAAAACCACAAAGCATGCATTGGCCATATCAGTTATTTTAATTTAAATTCAGGCTATAATGAACATTTGAAATAGAATAGTCTCATATTAACTATACCATGCTTGGACTAAGCCTGACCTCTCTCTGTTTCTAAAAAATCCCCTGTGCAAGCAGTTTTCAGACACCCTGTTTACCTGCAAGGATAGTTTTCTAAGTAATATGCAAGCACTTTTCCAAATTCACCACATTAAGTTATTTTTGGTCAGATTTAAGAGAGCCTCGAATCGGTATCTTTTAGGATAAGAAAAAAGCTTACATCCTATTTTTTTATAACTAAGCTCTCATTATTTTCTAATAATATAATGAGATACATACTCCTATTTTCTTAAAGCACCTTCCGTTGATTATCATTCAGGGTTGGCAAATCTGCTTTTAAGAGCCAACCCTGAATCCTGCTTTGAGGTGCCAAAGACTAAGCCTTATCTTTTGAAGATCTAGTGCGCTCTATACTGTGTGTCTGAGACAAACTTTTAATTCTTTCACTTTTAAACACAACAGTTTCCCTGTAAATAAATTAATTTGTTCATTACTGCAGTAAAACTTAAATAAATGCAACAATGTGGCCTTTTTAGTTTTAAATGTAACTGTCCAACAATTGCTTTTTCTTCTGTAATACAAAAGCCTCCGTATTTTTGTCTCACAAACATCATCCCAATTAAAGTCGCTACCATCCTGATAAGAGCTTGAACTGTAGACAACTCTTCTAATTTAAATGAAATCCTCACTTCGGCTGCCAAGTTTTCATTAATTTCTATAATATAATGATGAGAACGACATTTCCCCATATACTCCCTTATTCTGGTACCAAAAGGTATTTCAGTAGTTCATTTTTAAAAAGATCGCTCATTATACAAAGGACTTGGATTCAAAACTGCTGATTACCAGCAAGTCTCGCTTTGCCTGCCAAAACCTATTTTTTCATGCCCAGCACAGCCTTGCTGCAAGGTAAAGAAGAGATCACAAAATTAATTATTTTCCTTCAGTAAGTCAGTAAAAAAACTGTGTACTAAAAGTTATTAAATACAGTTTACACTTTATTGTACTGTATTCAAACATATAATACTTATTTTCTGTTGTTATTACTATTTTTTATTACACTAAAGCTCCAAACAGGCAAAAACAGTTGTTAGTCCAAATATTTTTTTCTTATTAGAACAAAATACTTTTTAAAAACTCTGTGCTTATTTGAAATACAATAAAATAGGTATAACAGTTTTTTTTAGCCTTAAACATTGTTCTGTCTAGAAAGGGTTACTTTTTTCTTTTTGTTAGGTTGCAATACTTAGCCTCTGTGTTTATTTCCCTGAAAACTATGACTTGATTTTCAAGCTAATTAAACCAGATGCTGGCTTCTGCCAAGGTTAACACAGGCTTCCATGCACGATAGTGCTTATTAATTTTAAAGATAGGGGAGGCCCTATTTTTGAGTCTAACCAGCTTCCAAGAGTGTATGCATTCGAATAACAAAGACAAACAGACAAGCTTTTTTTCTAACATTAACATTTGTTCAGTTTTCTTAATTTAAATTGTTATTCTGCTTATAATTTGCTACAATAGTATTTCTACTGGTTGTATATTCTTTAAAACACAGTACAATTATTACAATATTCTGACAGTGTCAGTTAGTACTGAACTTCTCTCATTTTTAACTAATATTTTCTTTCAACAATAATAATTTTATTTGTGTAATGGTTTAACTTTAAATTATTTTATAACATGTATTTCGAATTCAGATACTTCAATATAGCAGTCTCTTTTATAAATTGTAATTTTATTTTACTCCATTAATATACATAGAAGGCAAGAGGTTTTTTTTTTTTTTTAATTAGGCACCTGCTTGGCAGCAAATCAACCCTGAACATTAAACTTAGGACTGCTTTACTCTGATATAGAATAACATCTAACAACGCGACTCCAATTGAATGATTGAGTAGCAGTCCAGTCTTGGTACAGCTGCATAAAAGCAGCATGTTTTCACTCACTCAGGGTTGTGTGTTCCATGAGTGGAGAACGGGATTGGAGACAGAGGCAATAATAAAATAATAACGTAAAGTAAATCATAAATTCAGCTCACAGTGTTTGTCTGTGTAGTTTGTTTTTGTTTGTCTCTTTGTGTTGGCTGCCAGTGCCGTGTCCTGTTTTTGTCCTGTTTTATTTTATAATAATAAACCGTGCAGCAGCGCATCCATTTATCATTTCCTCTCGCAGTACTGTGTGTTTCTTCTGGTCTGACGCCCCCACTACAGCCGTCTTTGTCACAGGGAGGTTTGGAACTTTCAGCAGGTCGGCCTGACATTACACATTCACTAATAATATTTTTCTACTGTTACACTAGAATAAACAGGAATATGGAATCCTACAATTTTCTTATAGACCAATACAGATTACATTATAAAAAATAAAAAAAAAAATTGGAATAGTTTGTTTTAACAGTTTGTTTAATATTGCTGCTGACTTTATGTTCTTTTAAAATACATTACAGTCATTACAATATTTGTTGCAGTTTTGCAAATGTTTAATTTGTATCCCAAAGATCAGCCTGCTTCCAGTAGCTGTGACAGTCTTGGGTCAGTTTCTGCTCGCAGTGAGTCTGTCAAAGCCACAACAGGTGTGGGTGTGTGAGCTTTAATAGCCTGATACTTGCAAAAAACTTAAATCTTGTTAGCTGGGCTCCCATCTCTACATTGTCATTCCCATCGTCAGTGGGAAGACTTCAAATAAATTAAGCTGTTTCTATCAAAGAGCTATCCGTCTCTGCTGCATACAGATGAGTTTTAGGTTCACTCGTGACAGTTTCCATTTCTATAAAGATAAAATTGTGTCCCATATGGTAGTGAGATACACAAACATGAAAACCTTTTAAAAACAACAACGTGTTAAATCATCAAATCAATCACTAGAATAGATAAAGCATTCATTTAAGAGAGAAATGGCTGGGGATAATACAGAAATGTTGTCACTATGCCATGGCAAGATATGAATAAATGTTTTTACATCACCCAAAAGAATTAACTAGTTTTGCTTCATAAAGGCGATTGAATAACCTGCTGAATAATGTTATGTTAACATATTGATGCATACAGACTGCTTTGTAGTTTTCCCATGTACTTAACTGACACAAATTGAAAAATGACAATATCTAACATAAAATACTGTACTATTATTATGGCTTCCAGTAGGCTTTTGCAGTATCATTGTGTAGTTTATATATGTACTAACTTTATGTATAGATTTAATACAAGTTATAGTGTGTGTTTGTTTGTTTTTGTTTGTTTTTTCGTTTTTTTAATAATGTCTCAATCCTAAAATTGTAGGTGATGCAAAAATGTGGCCACAGCTATATGATTTAATAAATAGTTTCAACTAAAGGATTGTTTCCAAAAATATGCACCTTATTATGACAACTGATGCTTAAAGGGATATGTTTTGGTTCATTATCTGTTGCTTGAGGATTTTACTGTCATCGTTTCCTTCTCAGTTGGATCACAGACGAGTGGGAACACTGCACTAAAACCTGCGGAAGTTCTGGATATCAAATCCGTACAGTGCTTTGCATGCAAGTCCTTAATGATGGAACAAACCGCTCAGTTCACAGTAAATACTGTAGTGGGGAAAAGCCTGAAAGTCGAAGGTCATGCAATAGAGCTCCATGCCCTGCACAGTGGAAAACTGGATCCTGGTCAGAGGTTGGTATAGACTGTTTGTTGTTAAAGGATGATTGTTAAATCTCATTCACTGTATAATCAGTAGCTCACAGTAGTTTATACTGGAAACTACAGTATGTTTATCAGCGCCAAATCACATTTGTAATCTCCTTTTTTTTTCTTCCCCCTGCGTCTGGTAATAAAGATCTTTGGGTTCATTGTTTGTTTTTGTACTTTTATTTTGGATACACAATGTTTAAGTACACAGCTTTTACAGCTCAACAACTGAAGTAAAACAGAGCTATAGTACTTAGTATTTAGAACCAATATGCAGAACCCAATTTCATACAGCATTGTCTTTGAAATCTCTCTAGTCCACAATAAAGTTTTTAAATATAAGCAAAGAACCAAAGGCCAAAAAAGCAATAAACCTTAATGAGCTTGCCTTTGAATGGCAGAATGCCAGTTTGTCAACTATAAACATTGAGCCAGATATGCTGTGCAAACTGCTACCAGGTTTTAAGGGCAGCCTCTGCTTGCATGGGAAGATCAAATCTCTGTTAAATATGTATGAGTTCTAATCAATTCCCTGTGGCAACAATAAAACAAGGTCCACCATGAACTTAACAGTGGACTACCAACCATGCTTTCCTCGATAAGGCCTGTAGGCAAACTTTTTTTTTTTTTTTAAGAATAATGAAAAATGAGTAATTACTAAAGATAAGTCTCTTTATGGGTAGTGTTCATCGTTTGAATTCCTTCTATTTTTAGCCTTTAAGCTTACTAGGTAAAAGATACTGCTGTTGGTTTTGAAAAGGGCGCTGTTAATTATAAAGGATTATAGAGCGACATTATTTTGAGTTTTTTGAAGTACAGCTTAGCTTTTATTTCTTTGAATTTAAGCACAGATTTCAAAAATAAAATGTATCATGGTAGGATGTACCACCACTTAACTTGTACACATGACAAAACATACAGATTATACTGAAATTTACTGAACAAAAGTAACACATTATTGAATGGCTCACAATTTTTGTTCTCCCCAGGAAAGGACACATTTTCAGAAACCACTGCCTTAAGGGGTGTATCTTTTGCTTTAATCAGAAAATGACAAAATACTTTAAATCTTCCACCTAAAAGAAACCTCTCTAGTAAAATCTTTACTGCCAGTGTTCCATAATAGAGAAAAAATGTTGGAATTATGTTAAACAAGTTAAGGTTATGTTGTAGTCATATCTAATAGAGAAAACATGGCTTGCATAAGAGGCTTTTTTCCACATTCCCAATATCAAGGAAACTTTGCAGACATACAGAGTCACGTGCACTGAAGGAAAACAAAATGAATGACCTCGCCTGTGAGCTAGTCCAAGAAGACGAATGTTCCTAACCATGCTGTGGACTTATGAGCACAACCAGCAGGTGGATTACTTAACAATCTTGATCTGGCTGGTCATCTGAGTCCCACCAGCATCATGGACATAATCAAGAACAGGGTCTTCATGTGCTGCAGCACAGGTAACCAGACTTGACATACCAAATACCCCGAAGTACCAAATACCACAGGACAGAGGCAGTGTGGGAGCAACATCTCACCGTCTTGACTCCAAACCTGCAGTATTAAGATGTTATTGGCTGCAGACCATCACTGTCTTTGCGTCCCAGGAGTTGACCATCTGGAGAGGAGTTCCCTGCAGTGTACGATCTGCCTGATTCAGCTGGTACCCATGGCAGTCCATTTTTGTGAGGAGATGATCTCTTTCTTTTTGAAGCTCAAGGTCATTGGATGAGTGCAGCAGTGCAATCACGGAGAACATCATCACCTTCAGAAACCATTTTCAAAGGGCAGTCTAGTTGCTCAGATAATGGATGTGAAACATTCTCGCCATTCTAAGCAGGAGACATTTTTGAGTTGCCCACATCAATACAAGTGGAAAATGAGAGAACATTTCTAGTGTTCAGCTCCTTTTTCCGTTCCTTGGTTCCAAATTTGTAGGATTTTTTTAATTGATATTTTTTAGGGTGTGTTCACACTGTGGCTCCAACAGCTTTGCCCATATATGTACCTGTGTCTTTCACAATGAACCTCTCTTTGTAAACATTATAAAATTACCTAATGTATCACAAATGTTTTTTTTTTAAACCGTCTATCTTCAATCAGGAATCAATACACGTAGTTAAACATTTTCAAAACCATTGTTTCACTTTTGCCAAATACCATGGCTTAGACTGCAATTCAATTGTATAGGCATACACATATTTACTGTATTACTTCAGGAATATAACATACTTAAATAATGTACACATGATCTGCTTTTAAACAAACCATGCATAAATCACAGCATGGAAATAGACATTGACAGATCCATGAACATTAAGCATAGAAACCCTAGGCTATGGCTTGATAAATGAGCATGCCATTGCTGTTGCTGTATCTCGTTCATACACTGCCTGGTGGACAGCTATTCTCCTCCTGCATTTATCAACATGAAACAATGCAAGAATTAGCCACATGAATTAACCCAGTTGCCTTAGAATTTAATCAATACCCATTGTAATACTGACATAGCTCTTTTAGAAATAATTTGTCATCAGTATATTTAGGATTGTACTTGTCTAATATGCTTGTGAATAAAAGTGTTCAGACATTTTTATTTTTCTTGGGCTTTGGGATTGATCTGCATATTAAGAATATTTTCAGTTTATTTGTGTTGATAAAACAGTTTTGCGTAATGACAAAGGAATATCTAAATATGATTAAATGTTAAACACTTGAGATGACAAAGCTGATATCTGCAGTAAAGTGAAATACTTTTAAAGAACCAGGCTAGTAGGTTGAATTCTGTAATGTTAATGTGTAGGTGCAGTTAATTGTCAAATGTTGTTAAAACAAACTGGGATTAGCCGAATTTCCTAATACTAAGAATTTTCTACAAGGTCTCAGCTAAATTTAGCAGTTGCTTATTGTAAATTACTTCTTAGAATACAAATTCATTTAACACGAATGTCCTGTTAGTACAAATTATTTTGGAGCCCTCCCAGGGAAGAAAAATATAAATAAAACTAAACACCCTAGTTCGAAGAACTGAGTGTAAAGGATATCGGGAAACGTATTAACTTGCATCCAGGTTAGCGCTTCTTCACTGTATGTTAGTGCTGTCTGTGGACTGCAGATCCTATAATGCATTTCAAGTTGGCATACTTTCTCCTGCAAAAACATGCACTATCCTTGCATACAAGAAACAGAAAACAGGCTACACAGTACAGGCTTATGAACAGATACTGTGGATGCAAGTCGTCAATGTTTCTGATTTGCTCAATACCCTGACGTTGAGGACACTTTGCTTTTGTGGTTTCAAAATGTTATGATCAGAATGGAACATGCAGGTTTAAAGTGCAGTTCATTTGCAATGTATACTTTTTAAAATTATTTAAGTACACAGCACTTTTAAATATATAATACTTTTCATTGTTAATCTGAATTTCTGATAAGACTTTTTTTTTTTTTTTGCTGGTCCCTTGAAATTTATATTAATGAGAATTGACTATAGTTATTTCCTGCTATTTATGTTTACAGTGCTCTGTAACATGTGGAGAAGGAACTGAGCGCAGATCTGTCACATGTCGCACAGGGGATCACTGTGATGGAGAGAAACCAGAATCTGCCAAAATATGCACACTTGCTCCTTGCAATGGTATGTAAATGTTTGTATTCAAACAGAATTTAATTGAATCAAAAGATTTGTATGCTTTCCTGGTATCTCGGCTCATCCGGACAGTTTCAGATTATGCTGAGATGCACAGACTTCACAAAGTATCCATACATCTTGGCAATGTGTAACTAGACATGCTGTTGTGTGTTTCATTTTTACTCAAGTACATTATTACATAATAGTTTGTATTTGACACTTAATGAATTACTAAGTTTTTTTAAGTCTATGTTATCAGTAGCAGAGCCACGCATGCGTGAAGGTTTCACTTCCACAAGGATCTTGCTAGCCACTTCATGTTATTCTGTTTAGCCACATTTCTGTTCTTTGAGCCACACCCTGAGTCAGATTGCAGCAGGGATGAAGAAACATTTGCTCTAATCAACATTTGGGATGACGATTTAATCCAGAGAAGTTTGGAGGGAAGCATCCATAACAAGCACACCATTTTGATAGCCTGAACAGATGAAAGGGTGGTCATGTAAATGTTGCTGCTTCTGGAGCATTGCATACACGCACTGTGTACTTGTCACAAAGGTCAAGCCTGGTTCTTCAGAAAGCAGTGTGAAATCACATAGCTGACCCGCATGACACCAAGTTGTGACCCGGGTAGAGCATGCCAGTGTGAAAGGGCTTTGGACTGTTGATTAAAACAATGATATTACTACGTTGCTAACTTTTTTTTTATTTAAACAAAATTCCACAGGAGGTTTGTGTTTTACAGAAGCACTAGGTGACAATGCTATGAACTCTAGACCAGAAGTCTGTATTTTCATTTCCTTGCTCTTTGAAAAAAAAAAAAAATATTATTATAATAATAATAATAATAATAATAATAATAATAATAATAATAATAATAATAATAATAATAGTTTCTGAGTTCTCGTCCTTGTTTGGTTGAATGCCCATGTCTTTATTTGGAATTTATTATTTCTTCTTTGTCATGGTGAGACTGATAATGGTAGTGATTTGTTTTTAAATGAAGCTGCCCATCCATTAATTAATCTCATTCCAAGTTTTACTCTAAGCCTAATTGTTCACAATTTAGCTTAATTAGACAAACTGTACAAAGGAAAGACTCTGGTCTAAAATTGTACCTGCTATTGTCTTCATATTTAGTTCTATACACTAAAGACTATTTTTTTTTTTACTTTTCAATGAACTAGCTTTTCAATGTTCTAAGCATAATCTGTTTGGTTTTTTTTGCAGATGAACTATGTACGGGAGACAAGTCTATATTTTGTCAGATGGAGGCGCTCGCAAGATATTGCTCTATCCCAGGATACAGTAAGCTTTGTTGCGAGTCCTGCAGCAAGCACACTAGCACCCTCCCCCCTTCATCCCTGCCTGAGGTAGCTAACACCGAAGATGAAATCAGCTTTGATTATTCTGTTCAGATTCCTGGACTCATAACCATACCAACCTCCACACAAAATACTTCAGTCTCTGTTTCCAACAGAAAAGGCTCTCAAAGCCGTAGATCAGCCACAGAAGGTGATCGGGTTGTTTCTTTAGCTGATGAGAAGTCAAAATCTACAGATTCAAAAAAAGTTAACTCAGCAGGCAGTAAGACTTACAGGTTGGTAGCAATGCAATACCAGCCTCGTTCAAGCAAAACCACCAGTAATTACTCTGCATTGGTAGTCGATAATCCACCACCTGAAAGTAACAGCAGTTCATCAGTCCCTCTGTCACCTGAGGCATTTACAAGGAAGACTGAGAGACATGTGGACAGGAGGTGGCCCACCAGGTCTTCTACTGTGGAAAGATGAAGGTGGGCACCTGAATAACAAGGACTATTTGTAAAACCAATGTGGACATAATGGTGCATCCTGCAAAAAATTCATTTTTAAATCCACAACATTTATAAAAATCAAAAAAATTGTAAAAGTGCTGGTTCACTTGTATGTTATTGGCTTCCTGTACCAGTAAATCAGTAATTTGTCTGTAATGACTGGAAATGCACCAAAGATATGCTCAAAAAGGATGGATTACTTTGGCTGTTCCTCTAATAAAAGTCAAGGAAGTTTTGCACTTCAGCTGAAGTTATAAAATATATATTTAAAAAAAACAAAAAAAAATTTAAAAAGATAAGTTATATAGACTATACCGGACTCCAGCAAATTTGTTGTTTTTACTAATTTGCCTGTTTTTGTTAAATATTAGATATTTATAAGCAACTGCAGCTGTTGTGTAAATAATGTATATGCAAAACATCAGTAGTATTTTTAAAGAACGCAAGTTGTAATGATGCGTTCTTTTTAACATAGTTACATGGACATTATATTGGGTGCCTGCCATTCCTTAACTTATTGTTTATAGAATAAAAATGTAATGATTCATTGTACATGGGCTTAAAGACAATAAGTTAATATGATCAAATTTCAATTTCAGTTCGTTTTCTGAAAACATCTATAGTGTAGACAAAAAAAAAAAAAAACTGCCAAAAACATAAGAACAAGCTATACTTCTATGTCAAAAGATACACTCTATACCACTTCATTTTTCTTTGAATAGTTTGAATGGTGCTAGCTTGAAATTACAGTGCTGTAAAAAAAAAATCTGTATTCTAGGTACTGTATCCTTACAAAATAATAGAACTCAAGGAGTGATAGGTGAGTAGTGCAAAATAACGTTTTCATTTACAGATGTCATTCATACTCTGTACGTTCCAAAAGGCAGATAAGCTTTCAAGGTTATTTTTTTAAGTTTTGTAGGGAACTTTTTAAGTGCCATTTATACAGTAGACATGTTGCCTTTAAGTTAGTTTGTGATTAAAATAAGTAAATAAATGGGTGAGAGCTATTTATTTCAACAGGTATCACCTCACTATCACAATGCACCTGACTGCAATAGCAATTTATATCAATTTTATCAGTCTATTTTTCAGTTCAGACAGTCATACTTTCCTGTGTGTTCCTGTATAGTACTTGTATATAGTACTGAGAACCTAAAATATTTATTAAATATTGATGTTCTTATAGTATTTTATGTAGTAAATAATATGATAAAAAGCAGTGAATAACTATTTGCCAACATATAGAAGGAAAAATTACACATGGTACGTGTTAAATGCATGTAACAATGACCATAGCTGACAAAACTAAATCTAAAAAAAAAATGTTTAAATCTAAGAAGCATTTTTAAATTAACAAATATATGACAATGGTTTTGACAAGCATTTTAGGGTTTCAATCGTTTACTAAAAAATTGACTTGCAATTATAATATTTGTAAAGTTTCCCTAGACAAAGCTGTTTTTTTATCACAGCAAATGTAGAACTAAAGAAACATTAATATTCTTTTTTCGTTGTTATTATTATTATTATTATTATTATTATTATTATTATTATTATTATTATTATTATATTATTATTATTGTTTATTTTTAAAAAACAAAATCATATGATTGTGAAATTATCTCCATGATAATTTGGGGTAGTTGAAGGAAAATATATACAGTAAGTGTAGTCGTCAACTAACAATGTTGAAGCTCATAGTGCTACACTGTGGAAGTCTTTTTGTTGTCTTGCTTGTCATGTAACCCCTTGACTCATTGCCTCTAAAGAATTGCTGCTACCTTTATGCAAGGCTTTCTATGGTCAAAGAGAAGCTAGTATTTTATAGATTTTATATTGACAATCCCTGAGCCTCGAACAGATATAGTATATATTATGTATGTATCCCTGGTACTCCCCAAATGTAAAAATATGAATGCAGAGATTCTTTGTATTATTTTTTACTGTTGTTTTGCTTGTTTTGTACCAAGTCATTTTTTTTCTGTTTTAAGTGTACACTACTGATGCTGTTTGTTGTATTGGGGAGCACATAGCAATAAAGTCTTAACAAAACTTCAAAGGTGTCTCTTTTGTGTGAGGTTTTAACTTTAGTTCAGTGTACCTCTACAGTCCTGTCCAGTATTCTAGCACCAGAGTAATGGGATTTGTTCAGAGCCTCTTCTCATGGTATTGTGAGCTAATTCACTGGCCAGATCACTGTCTGCAATTTTGGTAATGGATTAGTCTGCTGGGTGCTCGGTAGTCTAATGGGCTGGATAACACATTAGCCAGTGTCACTGTCACCTTTTTATAATATTTATAAACATAATGTACTGAATAACCAAAAACATTCACTGTACAAACACTGTCAGACACACTGAAAAACTGGTAAAATGTATTTTAGATTGCAACAGAACAAAATCTAAATGGATGTTATTTATCAGTATTAACCTGAATCCATTTAGAATTTTACTGTGCACGCTGAACTAGCTTGGAGTTTCATAGTTTAAAAAAATAAATCAGGCTACACAGCAGTGTATCCCAATTCTGTACTGGATAACATTTCTCTTTCAGGGAACCAGGGTTACTGTTATATGACCTTTTCACTGCTTCTGTTCCGCTTGCCATATCAATGACACAGACTTCTGCTTTTAGATGACTTCACAGTCATCTTTCACTTTAGATTTTTTCAAACCATGCAATAAAGACATTTCTGTTTTACTTCATTCTTACAAACCATTTGATCAGAGATGTCATTACCATTGCAAAAAAAAAAAAAAAAACATATTCTGAGTTCAGCTGATCTTCATTAAGCCTGGGTAATTTACATTGGTTAAAGAAAAATTGAAGTTGAATTTGGTGAAATTCAGGGGGGTGAACCAGGGCTTCACTATATCCTAATTTCACTTGTCTATCATCACTGACTCCCTATATAAACCCAGTCACAACTCAACTCTTTCTCTTGCGTTAGCTTTTTTCCTCCGCCTCACATTTTTTCATATGCCGTGCCTCTGTGTCTCACTTTCCCGACCTAGAGATCCCATAACTCGACAGGTTCTTCATGTGGTCAGAAGGGACCACCGGTCACACTATTCTTTCACAGCTCATGTGCTTTATCTTGCCTCATGAAAGAAGGCTCTGTCTTACTTCCACCTTTATCCTCCTTGGACGTGGCCCTCAGACTCTTAGTGTTCGAGTCCCGTAACTAACAATTATTTTTGTTCTTTCAGATTCCCTTGTCCTCCTTATGTCAAGGCTACCGTCCTCTAAGGGTTGAACCCAGTCGTTAACTGGGACCCAGTCTCAAGGCCAAGTCTATAACTACTCCAAGAAGTCACAGGACTCTGTTTTCAGGGGTCCAGAGGCCAATAGAGCCAGACTCGACTCCATAGGGAAGGATCTCTAGATTGTAGTCCAGCCTGTCCTTTTCTCTCTCTCTCTCACCTGCTCTAGAGGCCAAACCTTGAATCCTAAGTTGCAAAACACTCCCTTCCTCTCACAGCCCTGGTGCCCAGCCTATGAATAATTTAGACCACTACACTCATAAGCAGCATTCATTAAAAAAGACAAATACAGGTCACTTAACCCTTAGCAGTCCATTTACTCAGCACTTGTCAGGCAGGTCAGATGTTAAAAAAAAATATTTTCAGAGTAAAACAGGTTTAAAAGACACTGAATCGCAAAAGGACACGCAGTACTGCATCTCCAGCCAAGCCCCACCCCTTGTTCGCTGTATTTTTCACATACCTCTTTATAGACGTGCATACTGATAAACTCCTCAATAATGTGATCCTAGTCATTATTTTATTGCTATAACATCTCAAAAAGCTCTGCAAATGTCTTTGATATTCTTTGAGCCCTGGATGCAGAAGCACCTATCTCCTTTGTTTATGTCCTTGTTATCTTTGTGGCACATGGGGCTGTCAGATACTCCCTTTTTTTCAGCTTCGCTCGGCTCATATTGGTCTCACTCGTCCATTGAAATGTTTTCTCTTTTTGATGATGTTGGACAGTGTCTGACATAGGACCGCAAAGGGTTAATGTTTTGGGTAAGAAGCTTTTCTCAACAGTCAACGATTCTAAAAAGGAAACTCTTTCTTTAAAGAGAATGAAATATAATAAAACCAACATGCCTCAGGGTAGATTCACTTAACTGAAATTGCTAAATCATCCAAGATGGCTAGAGCAGTCGACAGAAAATTGAGAAGCCTAAAAACTTGTAGCAGAGGCAGCTCTATTTCAAGATGGGGCTGTGTGGCAGTGTGGCAGGGGGAAAGCTCTGCCGAAGCATGAGTGTGTGTGTGTGATGTGGGGAGTGGGGGGGATAAAATCCACCCTGCAAAAACACCTGGGAACGGTGTATACAGTGGATCTCAAAAGTATTCACCCCCTCCCTTGGACTTTTCCACATTTTATTGTGTTACAACATGGAATCAAAATTGATTTAATTAGGAGTTTTTGCCACTGATCAACACAAAAAAGTCCATAATGTCGAAGTGAAAAATAAAATCTACAAATTGTTCTAAATTAATTACAAATATAAAAGAAAATAATTGATTGCATAAGTATTCACCCCCTTTGCTATGACACACCTAAATAAGCTCTGGTGCAACCAATTGTCTTTAGAAGTCACATAATTAGTTGAATGGAGTCCACCTGTGTGCAATTAAGGTGTTTCACATGACTCCAGGTTAAATACACCTGTCTCTGGGAGGTCCCACAGTTGATTAATACATTTCCTAACAAAAACTACATCATGAAGATGAAGGAACATTCAAAGCAAATCCAGAATATGGTTCTTCAATAGCACCAATCAGGGGTAGGATAGAACATTTCCAAGGAATTAAATATCCCTTGGAGCACAGTAAAGTCCATTATTAAGAAATGAAGAGAATATGGCACAACTGTGAATCTGTCTAGAACAGGCTGTCCTCAAAAACTGAGTATCCTGGCGAGAAGGGCACTAGTCAGAGAGGTCACCAAGAGGCCTATTGCAACTCTAAAGGAGTTACAGTCTTCCACGGCTGAGCTGGGAGACACTGTGCATACAGCAACAATAGCCTGGGTGCTTCACAAAACTGGTCTTTATGGGACAGTGGCAAAAAAAAGCAATTGTTGAAAAAAACTCACATCAAATCTCGCCTAGATTTGCCAGAAAGCATGTGGGAGAGACTGAGACCAAGCGGAAGTAGATTCTATGGCTTAAAAACAAAAAGGTCAATGTCCTGGAGTGGCCCAGTCAAAGCCCGAACCTCAATCCAATTGAGACTATATGGAAAGAGTTGAAAATCGTTGTTGACAAAGGTCCCCATACAACTTGACGGAGCTTGAGCAATTTTGCAAAGAAGAATGGGCAAAAATTGTAGTGTCCAGATGTGCAAAGCTGGCAGAGACTTATCCAAATAGACTCATGGCTGTAAATGATGCCAAAGGTGCCTCTACCAAACTTTCACTCAAGGGGGTGAATACTTATGCAATCAATTATTTTCTGTTTTGTATTTGTAATTAATTTTGAACAATTTGTAGATTTTATTTTTCACTTTGACATTATGGACTTCTTTGTGTTGATCAGTGGCAAAAACTCCTAAATAAACCCCTTTTGATTCCATGTTGTAACACAGTAAAATGTGGAAAATTCCAATGAGGGTGAATACTTTTGAGAGCCACTCTAAATAGGGTGATCATGGGTGTTAGTAGGTTGATAAGGATTGATGTTGGTGTTAGAGGAGGTGGAGATATGTGTTCTGTGCTGTCCCATTCTGTGTTATTTAAGTCTGTGAGTGTTTTGTATAGGGCCCTTATGCATGTTATTTTGTTAATGCGTTTTTCTTCTGTGTTTCGTGTTTTGTTTATTTATTTATTATTATTAAAGTGTGCATTAGCGCTTCACTGTACCTTCTGTGTCTCAGTCCCCCTTCTTGGTAAACAACAGCCGTACCAGTGACACTGTCCTTTCACAGGCTGCAATTAAAATCCCCAGTGACAAGTTGCTGTCATGTATTAGTAATTAAGAAAACAGACAAATCAGTTAAACAATGTATTTTCAGATCCTGAAAATAGCATGAATACTGCAAGAATGTTCCAACTACCAAGAGAATCAGAGTTCCTTATCAGTAGTAGTGAGATATGTCTGAACTGTTTAACTGTGGTTAATTAAACCTTCAACAGTGATCGACACAACTAACCCTTTCCCCTGCTTTTCACCATCGGGTAGAATCTGTTAATAGATGTTACTGAACCATTTCTTGTCAACTACTGAGTAAGGATTTTCAGGAATGCAGTGAGGTTTAAGAAAATGCTATAGTGTGTTTATTTTTTGTTATTTAATGTTGTTGACACGCTGCATGTATACTAATTATAAAATCTTTGTGGTGTATAGTTATGTACAGTTTGAGGTACCTCACTTCACCTTATGTTATTATTAGTGATGGTGGCTAGAGGATTGTTTAGATATAAATGTCACATATAAAAAGACCTTAAAAAATTACAAATGTATTTCATGACCAAGTCATGTGTTATAATAATATATTTCATAAGTTTAATAAAACCGGTTGCCTTTCTTGCTTCTAGCTGGCAGCAAAGCATAAGCTTTCCAAAAACTTTGGAAAACATGCTTCAGAAAAGTTTCTCTAGATTCCTTGGAGCTGTTCTTGTATACACCTTTTTTCATCCCAAGTTTACTGAGACAGATATCAAAATCATAGCTCTGGAAAAAGTAGTCCTCCTTCAAGCCATGCTTCATAACCCATTCATGCATTTCTGTAATCTTGTCCTTGTCATCACACAAGCCATTGTACAAGTGCTTTAGGGTCAGCAAACATTTTTACAAACATGTGCAATTTCTCAAAAATCAAAACTTGTGCAGTGTAAAGTATGCTGAAACTTATGATGGTTTTTCTTTTACCTTACTTTTGCCCACAGTTATAAACTGTATTGTTGACACTTCAGGGTTCTCATTACATAGAGGTGATTGCCCAGGAATTGACATGCAAATATAAATGTGCACCTGTTCAACTCAGAGGTATATTACACTACAGGTTCAGTTCTTGCTATCTTCTTTAATGCTGTGAGGCATATTTATTAATTATGTTTTATGTCTAGGGTTTAATTGGTCCATCACACATTTCAAGTAAAAATACAGTTTTTATTTAAGCGGGATCAAATGTTCTTAGACAGTTGTGAACATCTAAAGTGTCTATAGAAAGTCTACACCCCCTTTCAAAATGTTCACCTTGTTGCCTTATAACCTGGAAGTAAAATGCAATAAAACAGTTTTCTTTTTTTCATGTATCTAAACATCCTACCCCACAACTTCCAAGTGAAAAACAATATTCTAGAAATTTGTAGAAAATTAATTAAAAATAAAAACTGAAATAGCTTGGTCGGATAAGTGTCCACCTCCCCCTTGTAATAGCAATCCTAAATTAGCTCAGGTGTAACCAATCACCTTCAAAATCACACATCAAGTTAAGTGGCCTCCACCTCTGTTAAATTGTAGTGATTCACATGATTTCAGCATAAATTCAGCAGTTCCTGTAGGCTCCTTCTGCTGGGTAGTGCATTTCATAGCAAAGATTCAACCATGAGCACCAAGGCGTTTTCAAAAGAACTCCAGGACAAAGTTGTTGAAAGACACAGATCAGGGGACGGGTATAAAAATATATCAAAGGACTTGAATATCCCTTGGAGTACGGTCAAGATGGTTAAGAAGTGGAAGGTATATGGCACCACGAAGACCCTGCCTAGATCAGGCCGCCCCTCTAAACTGGATGACCGAGCAAGAAGACTTACTAAGAGGCCAAAAGCAACTTTGCAAGAGCTACAGGCTTTTATGGTCAAGACCGGTCAAAGTGTGCATGTGACAACAATATTCCAAGCAATCCACAAATCTGGCCTGTATGGTAGGGTGACAAGAAGAAAGCCATTACTCAAGAAAGCCCACCTTGAATCCTGTTTGAAGTATGCAAAAAAAAAAAAAAAAAAAACCTCAGGAGATTCTGTAGCCATGTGGCATAAAGTTTTGTTGTCTGACTAAACTAAAATTGAACTTTTTGGCCTAAATGCAAAGCATTATGTTTGGCGCAAACCCAACACAGTGCATCATCCAAAGAACACCATCCCTACTGTGAAACACGGTGGTGGCATTATCATGCTATGGGGATGTTTCTCATTGGCAGGGACTGGGACACTTGTCAGGACATTTAAAAATACAAATCTAAGGGTAGAATAACAAAACAACATTGATAACACATTACCAAAAAAATTGACAGTGCTGTATTGGCGTGATTTACATGGCTATTAAAATGGCACATCACATATCATAATTAATGTTTTACTTTCTATCCCTGACAGGCTCTGTAGAGAGAGAACAAATGAAACTTATAAGCCTATCTGAACAAGAGACTGAAGAGAAGGCACGGACCACCACACATCCATCATTCCCTGGTCCACAGAAAAAAGGCATCACAGGCATTGGGGACACCAATAAAGGTTGGATGTAGCTGAGCATTCCCTGGAGTCATTCCTTTATATTCAGCAGACTAGATTTAATATGTAGGAAAGGGATTTCAGATACTGGCATTCTCAACTGGAGGTTGGGAGAAACCGAGAAGTGTCTAACAGCTGGTGCTATTGGCTTTTGACCAGATGGTTTGTGACCATTATCCACAGCACCGAATGAAAAAAAGATCAGGGAGTAGGAGGATAATGTTGTGTATGAATATAAATATTTCAAATTAGATGTAATACTGAATCATTTAATCTTGTCTCATCTCTTCTCACCTTCTCTATCCATTCTTCACTCTGAATAGATGGTACAATAGCACTAAAGAACCTTCCGCCCCCACAGGTCTTTGTCTGCCAGTTAGGAATGACACAAGGGTCATTAACACTTACACAGTCTAATGATGGTGAATAATGTTCATGTTGAAGTTTGAGAAAAATAAAGTCAGTAAATGACTTGAAGAAAACTGGAAGTAGGTGCTTTAAATGGACAATCAAAGGAAAAGAGAAAGTTTTAATGGAATTGTCTTATCAAATCTATTGGCACATTGATAAGTAATTACTCAATACAAATATTGTGCCTGAATCTTTTTTTCTTTTCCTTTCAACAATATTGTTAGACATCTCTTGCATACTGTGTTTTACTGTAAAAACAATTTTACAGTATAAAATATATGTGTATCCCATCTTTTACATTATATTAATGTGTACAATGCTCAGGCCATGTGTATTGTATTTGTATGATTCCATTAATTTCCTCAGAGAGAAGGTGGGGCTTATCAGATTCAGAAAGTTAAAGAAATGTCCAGGGTGGAATAAGCATCTACTGAGGAAAAGGTTGAATGTGTGTAATTTACTGGAGCCCCAGTAACACAAAATATCACATCATTCATTCAACTGGCGAGAACCTCACTCTGACTATATGGAATCTGGTTTCTGCTAATTATTATTATTATTATTATTATTATTATTATTATTATTATTATTATTATTATTATTATTATTAGTGAGAAATGTGGTCTAGTAGATACCTATAGTAGATTTATAAAAACAATTTGAAAATGTACTCTACAAAACATTTTACTGCATTTGTTCTATATAAATACTTTCACAACACGAACAGGCCAATTCACACAGGACTAAAATTCATCATATAAAGAAATTATCTCTGAAACACCGACAAGCTCCTGAGAAATGCAATCCAACATGTATCTTAGTTTTTCCTTAAGAAATTCCCCACCACTACCTCTGTTTTTTTTTACCACAGGACATGAGGACCTCCTGATAAATTTCAAACTCAGATATCCGGGGTGATTTGATCATATCTCAATAGGGCATGTCAGTGTCTCCAAACTCAGATAGCCAGGGGTAATTTGATCATATCAATTGTAAACCTTAGCTTTAGTCATTACTTTTGGGGTTTTAAAAAGCACTTCAAATGAGACCATGTTGTGGTCTGAGTTTGCAAGTGGTTCTCTGACCTCTGTTTTAGTTATTCTGTCTTCATTATTTGAAAAGACTAAATCAAGGCATGCCTCCCCTCTAGTCGGTACCTTGACAAATTGTGTTAGGAAGCAGTCATTTGTCATTTCCACCATTTCAATTCCATCCGTCGTGCTCCCTACCGGGTTTTCCCATTTTATATGGGGGAAGTTGAAATCCCCCATTAGTATGGCTTCTCCTTTGCTACACACATTTCTAATGTCATTGTATAACAGATTATTTTGCTCACCGTCTGAATCTGGCATGCATGTTTATAGCATGCTCCTATTATTATGCCCTTTGAATTTTTGTCCGTTATTCTGACCCATATTGATTCAGCTTTATTTTCTTTGTCCAGGTTTAACCCTGGGCTACAAGACTGTTTCATATGTATAGCGCTACCCCTCCTCCTCTTCTGTCCTGCCTGTCTTTCCTATACAGTGTATACCCACAAATATTATATTCGTCCCCATCACTCTCAGACAACCAAGTTTCTGTAACACCTATCACATCATAGTTACTTGTTAGTGCAATAGCTCCAAGTTTTAAAATTTTGTTTCTGATACTTCTAGCATTTAAATAAATACATTTAATGGTTGTCTCTTGACACAGGGGTTGTACCGACAGACTGGAAAATTTCAATCGTAATACCGATCCACAAAAAGGGAAACAAACTGAATCATGTAACTACACACCAATAAGCCTTACTTCTATTATATGCAAACTTATGGAAACTATAATAAGATCCAAAATGGAAAATTACCTATACGGTAACAGTGTCCTGGGAGACAGTCAACATGGTTTTAGGAAAAGGAGATCGTGTCTAACTAACCTGCTTGATTTTTTTGAGGATGCAACATCGATAATTGCAAAGCATATGACATGGTTTATTTAGATTTCCAGAAAGCTTTTGACAAAGTCCCACATAAAAGATTAATTCTCAAACTGAACGCAGCAGGGATTCAAGGAAACACATGTACATGGATTAGGGAGTGGTTAACATGTAGAAAACAGAAAGTACTGATTAGAGGAGAAACCTCAGAATGGAGTGTGGTAACCAGTGGAGTACCACAGGGATCAATATTATTTCCTCTGATATTCCTAATCTACATTAATTATTTAGTTTCTGGTATAGCAAGCGAACTTGTTAAATTTGCAGACGACACAAAAAAAGGAGGAGTGGCAAACACTGTTGCAGCAGCAAAGGTCATTCAAAATGATCTAGACAAGATTCAGAACTGGACAGACACATGGCAAATGACATTTAATAGAGAAAAGTGTAAGGTACTGCATGCAGGAAATAAAAGAACAGAAAATAGGAGGCACTTTTTTACACAGAGAATAGTGAGGGTCTGGAATCAACTCCCCAGTAATGTTGTTGATGCTGACACCCTGGGATCCTTCAAGAAGCTGCTTGATGAGATTCTAGGATCAATAAGCTACTAACAACCAAACGAGCAAGATGGGCCAAATGGCCTCCTCTCGTTTGTAAACTTTCTTATATCTCAATAAAGCACGTCAGCGTCATGAGGACATTTGTTAAAATGTAAAAGTTTGTCAGATGGTGAAGAGGCAGAGGCAATAAAACATTAAATGGAACATGCTGTGCAAAGCAAAAGGAAAAGATGTAGTCATTCAACAACATTGCAGAAGACATGCTGACATGCTACCTAACTGTACCGAACAAGCGCAAAGTAATTTTACTACTAATAAACACCTAGGTCCATAGTTAGCATTACTGGCACTTTCATGCATTGAGGCAACCTCTCCAGTCAGAACACCACATGTCATTGATTTCACAGACAGCATCTGGTGAAAGAACAGTCCACATGTAGGGGTTCACCAGGCATCCTCTGCTTTCGTGGAGTTCAGAGGAGGTAGTGTATGTGTTGAATTTTAGACCCATCCGAAGTAGCCTAAAGACACAGTTAAATATATCCTCCCATAATTTAATATTACTCGACTCATTTGAATTTGGAAGTAAAGAACTACATGTAAACCCAAATGAAACACATTACAATTATTGAAATAGAAAAGTAGTTATTAAATGTGAAAAAGAAAACCATGTAATACACATTGTGGATGTTCTTCCCCTTTCTAAAGGTGTATGGATGGTAGCATTTTAATGTTTATAATAATTTTAAGGGCTCAATTAACGTTAGTATCATGAATTTAGCAGAGTGTGCATTTTTCTTATTTACATGTCTCTGACAGTCCCACAAAAATCCACATACGCTTATAATTATGGGTTTACAAAAAGCAGTATTTTACATTTGAAAAATAATAGTTCAGTGTGTTAAAATTCTCTGTCAGCACCAATAAAATCGAAACAATAAAACATATTACATGTTAAGTGACTTTATTCATTAAGAACTTACTCCTGAACAAAATTAGATTTAGTACACTTATTCATTTGTAGGATGCAATAATAATTGTGTTTTTCCCATATTTGATGTTTGCAGTAAGGGAAGCTCCACAAGCCTCCACGGGGTTGTCCCCTTTGGAGTTACTGCATGGGAGACAACCATGGGACGTGCTCGGTCAAAGAGATGTGGGTGGAGCAACCTAGCTGTGGGGAAAGTGTTGTAGATCATGTAACAAGCATGCAGGTTAGAATGAAGAAAGTTAACAAACTGTCCAATGAAAACTTACTAAAAGCTCAAGAGCAACAAAAAAAAGCTCACAATGTAGGGCAAGGCTACAGGAGTTTGCAGTGGGCGACAAAACTGTTGTTTTACTGCCCTCCAACATGCATAAGTTTCTAGCAAAGTGGCAGAGGCCATTCCGAATTGTTCAGAAACTGTCTGACGTGAACTATAAGGTGTTCCAGCCGGGCAAAAGAAAACCTTATCAAATATATCACATTAATCTGCTAAAGCTCTGGAAAGAAAGAGAGGAATTAGTTGTGCAGTTACAGGAAGAGTGTGCAGATCTGGGTCCGGAAATAATGACTGAGGGAACCAAGAGTCAGGTTAGAATTGGCGAACAGCTGTCTACACAGAGAACAGGTGAGGCAGTTGATTAGGGCTCACAGAAAGGTATTTTCTGACAATAGAATATTGTCAGATGGTAATAGAATATTAGGATTTTGTTTTAGAAACAAAAAAAAAACCTTATAGTGTACCTAAGGCCAAACGTGTAGAATTTTCAGAACAGGCGAAACAAATGCTTGAGTTGGGTGTTATAGAGGAATCATACAGTGAATGGTGCAGACCGGTCCTCATGGTTCCGAAACCCAATGGTACAGTAAGGTTTTGCATGGATTTCAGGGGGTAAATGAGATTTCAAAGTTCTATGCGTACCCAATGCCACACGTGGATGAGTTACTGGAGAAATTTGGTACAGCCCGCTTTATAACCTTGGATATTGGCAGGTCCCTTTATCAGCTTCTTCCAAAAGAGAAAACTGCTTCCGTAACACCCGAGGGCTTATATATACTGTTTTAAAATTTGGGGTACATGGGGCACCAGCCCCTTTTCAGAGGCTCAGCCCACATAGCCAGCATGCAGCGACATACCTGGATGATGTGGTAATTTTTAACACAGACTGAGACTCGTATTTAGACAGGGTGGAAGCTGTTTTACATTCATTAAGGGAAGCAGGCTTGACAGTGAATGCAAAAAAAAAAGTGCTTTCACATTACAAGAGACTAAATATTTGGGTTCTACAAAGTTTAATAAAGCCACAGGTAAACAAAGTGGACGCTATAAAAATAGAAAAAAAAAAAGAGCTTTTTAAGGACTACTAGGCTACTATAGATGTATTGTGCACTTTGCAACCAGAGCAGCTCCCACAGAACTTACAAAAGCTTCAGTCCCTAACATGGTAATTTGGTCAAATGCTGCTTTTAAGATTTTTGCTCGTGTTGCTCGTTGTTCCAATCTTGGCCAAACGTAAGTAGCCAACTATGTATTGACCATGGGCCAACATGAATACAATTATTATCCAACCTTGGCAAATGACTCTCTGTATATGTAATATACATCATTGTTTCTATTGTACCCCATTATCACCCAGACAGTCCTTTGTGCTTAATAATGCTTTCTGTGTTTGTCTTAATCTTAAGTATGTTTTTTTGTTCTTAGATTTTTCATTTATTTTCTTTAATTATGTAATATTGCAACATTTGAATTAGTATGATAAAATAACCAAAATAACAAAATCTGCAAATAAATAAACATTGATACTGTCAACGCTATGAAGGAAGTAACTGAGATGAGTGTAATAACAAAACAATACCCAATTAACTGCCCTGCAAATAATGTTAACAGTGCATATACTGTAGCTTCACACTGCATGGCATTTGCTGCACTATGTAGTTTGTGTCTCAGTTAATTTGTTGCATTGTAGAAAATGCAATCTAGAATTTGGTTAGAATGCACTGTTTGCTGTATTAAGTTATATGCCCCACAACAAGATAAGACTAGATGGTACAGTACAGTAAATTGTACAGTATACCATGGTTAGAACTAATTACATGACAAAGGAGTAATTAACTATACAACTGTGCATGTAAATGAACAAAAAAGTTGCATATTTTTTTTAAATAATATATGGAACTTTAAACAAAAACAAAATTTCAAAATTAACATTGTTTGCAAATTGTTTGTTTTATATTAAAACTGTCTTATTGTCTGTTTTTTTATGTTATAAAGACTCATATATATATATATATATATATATATATATATATATATATATATATATATATATATATATATTGCATACGTCCATTGTCCATAAGTAAGGAGTAACTCATATGTTATCGTTCATATAAAAAAGTACTATATTGAAAAGTTAATCCCCTACTAGTGTTAATTTGGATCAGATCGATTTATTGTACTACATTAAAATACAATCTATTCTAGATTGGTTTTGTTACAAAGTAGTGGCAAGCAACATAAAGTAATATTCATTTCACATGAAAGGTTATGCATATAGCGTTAACAAGGAGCAGAATACTAATCAGAAAAGATGAATGCTGTATCATGTGATTAAAGCTGTCTTGTCTTGTCTACAGGGCTGTGGATAAGAATTTCAATAGAGCATGGTTTAATTGTATTATATTCATAAATAACTAATAGAAGCTTGGCAAGTAGCAGACATTTTTTCAGGTTTATTTATTTGTTTATAGTCCATGATATTTTTATATTGATTATTGCTTAAAATACAGCACAATAATTAGCTTTCAAAGTCTTCCGGGGTAAATTGCAGCATAACAAATCTAGATACCCTGCTGTCAGTAAGACATTACTGATTGCAGCGTAAGACATTTTATTAGACATTTGATTTTTAAGTCTTGTTTACCTTACTGCCTCTACCTCTGTTTTCTCCCTCCATTCCTATCACCAGCATATTTTAGCAATGATTTTATGGTGGTGTCAATTGCAGCATCGCTTGCATTAGCTGCTAGTGGATTTTTCCTCACAGCTCCTGCAGAAATTAGCATATTAATTATTAAAACATGTACACAGTAAAGGCTTTGCTAATAACTAAGAAATCCCAAACAAAACACATATTTATATAAATGCATTTACATATATATATCTAAGTGTATTTGTATTTAAGTGTTTACAAAACGTATCTCTGAGTTTAGAATCTTTTGCAAACTTATACTATAGCAAAATGTAATAAAACTAGCCCTCTGAAATGTACACTAAATAAATGCCATCCTTTAATGCTGGTAGTTCTATTTCCTAAACAAATACAATATATTGTAAATGTGCTACACTTGTAAGATTAAAGGTCAGTACTTAAGGAACATCATTTTTCAATTCAAGGTTGGAGAAGGCAAGCTTTTGTCCCTTTTCCTTCCAGTTTAACTTTGTCGCTTATCCTGTGCCCAGTGTCCTTTATAAAACTCTCCTGGTTGTTTCCAAGACTTCTACTCCACCAGTGGTACTGAAGTAAGACAAAATACTCAGCACAATTCAGTGTCAATATATTCTTATTTATAAAGAAATACGACTTACTAAACTAAGCACAACTGATCACTACTAAATAATACAAAATATATATTGTATAATGTATTATTGATAACTAAAAAAGAGGACATGCTTTTAACATTTACATTTTATCTTTTAAACTTCCATATAATTTGAATATTATAAAAAAATGAAAAAAGCACCATCTAAATGCATTCTGTCAGTCTATCAACACTCTGTCATTAGATTTAAGTTTCATAATGTTTTTTTTTTATTTTTTTTTATTGATGTCTTCCTTGATGGGTATCATATATTTATATAACGATCCAATTTTTGGATAAAATACTTCCAAGTAATACTCACAAGCTTTTTTGAGCCTCCAATGAAGGGATGTCCAAATTGGCAGTGTCACCTCTTTGAGCATTTCATTCACCTCTGCTCTGTTCTGCATCTCAGTGGGATTTATTATCGGATTTAGTAATCTGGTGTTATGGTCAAGCTTTTCCTCTATGTCCACCAGCATCTTAATGATATGGCTTTCTACAGTGGCAAAGAGAAACAAATATTTTGCAGTTTATGTAAAACATTCTGAAAAATAAAAAAACTCTTTATCAAATTAAATACTCATACAAAGCACTGTATAGCTAAATCACATAAAGAGAGTAATGTGTTTTAGCCAAGTAGAAACAATTGATGACAGACAACATTTGCTGTCTAAATAAGATCACTGCTCGATCCAACTGCCTACCAAAATATAAAGCTTAGCCTGCCTCACCTTTCATAATCATATAATGAATTAATTGGGCCCTGAGTGTTTAAAGTTTTGAGTAAATTAATTATAACGGATGTGTTCCAGGCAGATCTGTTGCTGAGGTCCTCATAGGAGTGTATAATGGAGGCCTTATCTCTGTAGTGCTCCAGGCCTGGGGAGGGTTGTTGATAAAGCCCTCCTCACCGGAGCTACAGGAGGAAGCAGGACAGATGGAGGTGGAGGTAGAGTTGGTGGCTCATTCTCAGATTCAGGGCTTGTCCGATATTTTCTGTTTGGTCTGGAATAAATAACATTAATAATATACATTTAAATTATGATATAACTATATTGAACATACAGAGCCTTGACATAAGTAAATAGATATCCACATTTGAAAGAAAATCTGTTTATTCCTGAACCACTGGCAAAATATGAGTGGAGTTATTACTTTGTGGTGCATCCCTTTGCCTTATGCAAGGCAACAACGTGCTTACACATTGTGTGTATGAGAGCAGCAATATTGGTCTGTGGATTTGCAGCCCACTCCTGGTACATAATCTGCATGAGGGAGTCCCAGGAAGTGGATACAGTGCTGTCAGTGCTCCCAAGAAGTGCTACAGGGCTACAGTCTGTATAGTGCTGATAATACATTTTGACACACTGTCATTAAAATCAATGGCCTTTTTCCATTCAGCAAGCACAGTATTTTTTCATTATTCTATATATAAAAATTGGAATATCAGCTTGTACCATCTCAATTGAGATCTATGACAGTGAGTTAATCTTAAAATAGGTCGGTTGGCGCAGCGTTGGTCAAACACCAGCTCCCCGACCGTGATGATTAACCAATCATGCCCACCTTATGGACCACCGGTCTATCTGTTGCCCTGGTGCTTTGCGCTGGGGGGGTCGCCAAGTAGTTCTTGTGGTCCTCGAGCATGCAGGATGGGATACTTCCATAGCTGTAAGTTGCTACTCAACCAAAGTTATTAGTTCATCAGCAGAAGTTGGATCACCTTGTGCTACTCACTTTCACAAGGTCGAGAGTAAGGTTCTTAAATAATGTTCCCTAATCAATATCTACACGATTCGTGCTGCAGTATGTATCTCTGGTTTTAACCATCATGTGGCTAAATTAATAAGGTCAAACAACTGAGTGGAGGTTTCTCCTCTCCATACTTCCAGGTATGAAATTGCTGCACTCTGATAGTGGTGATGACCCCTGTTCAGGCCAGAATCTCAGCTTTCAGTACCCGATAGTCTGTTGCCTCTCCTTGGTCTAAATCAAAATAAGTCTTTTGAGCTGCACTGCTCAGGAATGGGGCAATGATCCCTGCCCACTGTGCTGTCAGCCACACCTCCCTCTTTGCCATCCCCATCGTTCATTCTATCACCACCCAGACGCTCTCTTGGAGTGCAGCAGTGGCTTGCTGCTGCATGACCGTGGCTTGTACCACTGCCCTCATAAGCTCTTTCATTTATATTACTGTTTGTTTATACAAATATAAGTGTGGTGTTTGCAATACCCCACTTCTGGTACAGTATGTGATGTATTCCCACCTTCTCATAACGTACTTCTTGTAACACAAAGACCAGAACAACAGAGGTAAAATGAAACATCGTAGTATGTGTTTATTTGTTTTACAAAACAAAAGTAAATGAAAACAAAAACCTAACCCCTTTCCAGGTCCTCCACTAAAGTCATGGTTTCCTGTCTAAAGAGGGAAGACTAATCCTCCTTACCCCAACTGAAAACTGCACCTCTTCAAGAGTTTATTTACCTCCTTCTTTACACATTCTCCCCTCTACAGGAGAGACTGTCACTTTTAATAACTTGTCAATCAACCAATTAAACAAAACAATTATCCCATTAACTTCTTTTAATGTGATGGAGTGTGTGTTTTCCCAGGGACCTAAAGCCTTCAGATTAATGTTTGAAAAATACACTCCATCACAAACCTTAGAACTTAACTTTAAACACAGACTTCAATTTATATATAAAAAATAAATCTTAAAACATGACATATCATAACCCACACAGTTTTAGTTTTCTCACCACTATAATTTGAAGGATGGGCTTGAATTTGGGCCGAGAAAAGGTCCACCCCCCTCTACCTGCAGACGAGATCACTGTTTTGTTTTGCTAGCTGTCAGAGAGGAAAATGCTGAGTCACACAGGTATGTTGATGTGAAAGGCAAAAGCATGCCCATTGCTTTTCTTGACAGATCAGGGCATTCTTTGCGAATTAGCATCCAAAATTTGCAGAGGGCTTTTGACTTCAATTCTGCCTGAAGAGTTCTATCACTGGATAGTGTTATCAACTTTTCTTGTACTGCCATTGACCGATGGAAAGTTGTTCTTATGTTGGTATCGAATGGACTCTGTATCCAATTGTATTCTTCTGTCGATTCTTGAAATGGATCTACAAACTGTCGCTGAACTAATTTTCGAGATGAGTAGAAACAACGTCCTGAATAAGACTGTGATTCAACTCATTTTCCTTGAGGAATTCACAATTCACTTCTGAGTGATCAGTTTCCATTCTCAAACTGATCACTCAGAAGCCAAAGATTGCTATTCTGACCTTGAGTGACAAAAAAAGATCCAGATTTAGCTACATAAATGTTAAAAAACACTTTCTTAAAAGTTTTGAAATTTGTACTTTCAGATGTAATTTATAAATGTTGAAAATGTATATCACAAATTAAACATTTAAAATCTGTATGCCAGTTAAATCTGGAAAATACTAAGTCTATAAATATTTTTTTACACTAGGCAAGCCAACATTTAGCTAACAGATAAATTTTAAAAACATTATCGTTCAGCAATTAAATCTGAAAAAATAAATTTGTTTTTTCACAAAATAAATATTTATTTTGCCAGCTAAATCTGAAGCTAACGTGCAAATAAGCCCCCGCCCATTGAAGCATTTGATTTGGCATTGTATGGACTCTCAGAACCAAAAAATGTACACATTTCAAAATGTATAAGAATGTGTTTGTTAACATTTATGTATTTAACTATATCTGGACTTTTTTGGTTAAATCTAGGAAAAAATATGCAATTTATATTAAATTCGAGAAAAAACACCTCTTAAACTAATTATATATATATATATATATATATATATATATATATATATATATATATATATATATATATATATATATATATACACACTATATATATACTATATCTATCTATCTATCTATATATATATATATATATATATATATATATATATATATATATATATATATATATAGGCTCTGTTCACTGCAGTTTCACTAGCCACTTCAAACATAATTACTCTGGCTATACAAGTCCTAAAATGATTGTCAATGGCTCATTTGAAAGGTAAGAAATTTGACTAATTAGCAGTCAATGTTTCCATAACGGCCCTTTTAGTCATAGTCGTGACTCTCCATACCCCACACACTTTGCTCACCACTGCACTTGACCAGTATATTTAAAATGACATATTGATCATTGTTAAAATAAATCTACTACCGTGCCAGAAAAAAAAAAAAAAAGTACACAGAGCAATTCAGGTAAAATAACGGGATAACAACTAATCTCATCAAATTCTGAATGGTATGTCTTTTAATATTGTTAATGATTTTTTCCCCTAACATTATATTCATAGTTTACAATGGTGCCTTTCATACAGTTAAATCTTATATTACTAAACTGCAAGCAACACACAGAGATGTTTGAAGTTGAAACTAAGATCAAATCCTAAACGAACAACACTGTCCTGTAAAATATAGAGATATTATTGCTAGAACTATAGTGAAGCAATGCCTTACAAAAACAGATATTTTGCAAATCTCTGACAAGCATACCTTTTAATTACTCTGTATGGTATTTCATTTGTATAGCTGTTTTGTATTTCAGTTTGAGTTACATACAACTTCGAATGCATTGATATGGCAGGCTTTTGGGATTTTTGGAATTACAATATATTATGATGTTCTTCCTTCCATGAAATGCCTGATATCCACAATATCAATTTTAGTTTTGCAATTTACTAGTAATTCTGAAAATTAATTAATCTTTACACCCAATATTTCCTTTCAGTTTTACCACTGATGTGTGTTTTAACACATGTTGTCTCCTGGCTAGTATACACATCAATTTCTATTTGTAATAACAGTCAAACTAAATAAAACATTTCACATTTTGCTAGCAATACATAAAATCCTTATCTAAAAAATACATATGGAGGCCCACAGTGAAAATTAAATAAAATAAACTGTTAATGTAAATGTATCCTGCTTTAAACCTGAGCAGCTGACATTTCAGTTTGTTGTACTATTACAAAAAAAAGAGCATGTTGCAAGATTACTGTATATAGAAGACAGGAAATTGTTCTTCTGGGCGTCATTATATTTATTTATCGTAGATACTTCTGAGGGTTAAGGTAAAATGCTAGCTTGTTATATAAATGCTTATGAAATGTCGCAAACCATCATAGTTAAGTTGCGCACTATTAGCATACAAAGATAGAAGGCAACTAAAATGAACAGACACCAACAAATGATCAATTTAGCACATTTGATGTATTTATGTTTGTTCTGTATGGTTTTTTGTCCAATATTCTTTTGTTTATTCTGGCAGAAATCCACTATTGTTACTAGCTCACAACACAATTGACACGGGAATGAAGTTTCTTTTTTGCAACTGATATTCTATATGCCTTTAGACAATTAAGACTTTGACTCACACCTTAAAAAAGTTATTTAAAAAGAGGCTGCAAGAGGAAGCACCTAACAGCATTGCATTTGCAGTGACCAGTGCTCAACATTACTCCCAACAGAAGAATATGAAAATCAAGACAAAGAGAATAGATACTCACAGGCCAACTTGAACACATTGCATGAGAAATGCACTTGTCTCAAAATGTGCTGGATCTCAACTTAATTGACAGCGCCTCCTGGCATAGCAGCTGTTGTCCAGATATTTTAATTGGTTTGGCTGTTCCAAGAAAGTTACTAATGAGCAGTCATAAAGGAACCTACCTTTGCACTGTCAAACTGTTTTTACACTGGGGGTGGGTTCTGTTTCTACATATAAGGGTAATCAAATCTGTTTTCCTTTATCGACCAACTCTCTAACCTTGACAAGAGTGCTCAATCCCTACTGTCCTAAAGGATTGTACTGCTGGGGCCAAAATATACATCATAGCTGAAGTCAAGGTAGGAAGTACCTAATATCAGTTTCAAGTATTCTTGCTTGTCAGGTGTCAGTCATTTGCAAGAGAACATTTTCGTAATAATAATAATAATAATAATAATAATAATAATAATAATAATAATAATAATAATAATAATAATCTATAGTCAGTAACAATATAGATAAATCAGGGAATAACTGGTATTTTGAGTGTTGGAACATTTTATTTAGATATAAATTAATTTTTGGTCTTAGAATACAACTCACAGAATGGGTTAAAGATTAAGTCAGATTCTGGTTAAATTCCTACTTAGACAGTACGAGCTAGAAATAAAACAGGTTTTCTTAGGAAATTACAGTCGATTTTATGAGGGTTATAAAAACTGGCTACTTCTAAGATAAACTGGATTGAACCAGATGATTTGAAGCTAGAGTTAAGACAAATGGACAATTAACCAAGTGATAAGAGGTTGGTGTCTTTTTCTGATTGGTTTAAGGAAAAATCATGATGTCATTGAAAGACTGCATTTAAACTGAGAATACTGAAATGTTCTTTGTATTGCTCTGATCCGTGCTTGGAAAGAGGATACCTACACACTGTTGTCCCCATGTAACCTTTAAGGTGTCTGGTTGTAACTTTGCAACTCAGAACTTTTGTATCAATAAACTATACTTGTCTGGACTCGAAAAGAAGAAGCCCGCGACTTCTCTTTCCTTTCTTCTTTTATTCCTTATTTCAACATTGAGCAAAACAATTAAACATAAAGTCAAATCCTTCTGTCCAAAATGTCCTGATCTGGCTTGTAGCCATCGGGAAAATCCATTAATAAATCCAGAAGGAAATCTACATGATCAAAGTCTGTTTTAAAGAGAATAAGTTTTCATAATCCATGGTGCCAGCCAGGCTAAAAATAACAACCCAATATTGCTGGCTGACCTATTGCATTATTTACAGTAAGTTATCCTGTGGGTCACTACTTTCAAACCTTTAGTATTTGTCCGTGTTAAATATAGGATATAAAACTGTCATTGTACAAATACAAACTCTACAGAACAAATTGAGCAAGAAATAACTACGTGTGCTGTGTGTAAGGAGGAGAAACAGCCAGGAGTAGAAATTACATTATCATAGGGCATCTGGGCAAATAGACTGATTTATACATGTTAACCTTAGGGCACAATTTGGGGGGTGTTAGCTTGGCAGCTTAATTAATTAACGTCCATCCTCATTAACCTCCTTCTCGGTCTACTGTTTTGTTTTCTTGCATATGCTGCAACCTCTTCTCTGCGCAAAATTTAAAACTTAATTTTCAGCATGAACCAACTCCAATTCAGATCAGTAAATATCCTTGCTGGAGTCTCCTCAATAATATCTCATTCATTTCTCTGATGGAAATACAGTACCCTCTGCTTCTAATGCAGCTTCTCCCAACAACCAGACCTGCTGCCCCGGAAATACGAAGATCAAAACATCCCTGCCAGCAGACTCAGCCTCCGGAGCAGCTATTTTATAAGGATTGGCCACTCACTTAACTTTTTAAAACCCTGTACAACAACAATATCAACATCCCGGCTGGAAGTGATAGTATGGCATTGTTCAATATTTATTGTATCTGCTACACTGTGCTGCCTGCTTCTCAAGCGCCCTTCCGCAAACTTGCTTGCCCAGGACAGGTGGCAGTATCGCCCTCCTCTCCAGTGTTTGATCACTTGTCTCCTCCCAGCACAGCAACCAGGAGCCGAAGCTGAAACAAATCCCACCCTTCAGTTGCATAAACAACATTTTTGAGAACATGAAGTCCCTCATTCACCTCTTCACCATCTCAATTGCTTCAATTAATACACGGCTCAAAGATATGGACAAACAGGTCACTTCCAACACTGCAGTAATCTGTATCAAGCCCAATATTCGCCACTCCAATCATGGCCGCCATCTTGGTTCAGCACTTCCGGTACCCACAGCTGACATTTCCACTTACAACCTGGCATCAGCTGCACTCAAGGGTCCATAGCACACGCCTGTAGTTAGAAAGTCCAGCAACCACATACTGTATGGCTTCTACTTTAGATACTTTTGCAACATTAAGGGCTAGATTCTCAAAGCTATTTTCCAGCTCATTTCAATTTATTTTTCTGAAAGAGAACATTGTCAAGTACAGTTCTAATTTAAGACTGCTTGCAAGTAATGGCTGAGTTGTGGTTTTTGTCAAGTTTTTTTTTTTGGAAACAGGCTTCACACTGCTATTTGTACTAGATTGTCCCGCCCTGAACACTTCCAGTTTCACTGCCACTAAAGTAAAGATAGTTTCATAATGTATCTCACATTTGCAAAAACTCACACTCTGCAACCTCAGATCCTTAATTTGTATTTAAAAAAATGTAAAATGGGACCTGCTATCCTTACTGGGCCATTTCAATTTCGCAATTCACATCATCCCCCAGGGTAGAACCTTAATTTCAAGTCTCCTTGCTCCTTTTCTATACCATCAAGCCAGGAAGCTCAGAAAAGCATATCCGTGCAACCCAGGAAGGACATCAAAATGTGTGCATTATAATTCCAAACTGGAACGGGCTTTCACTATTCTACAAAGACTACATCTCAGCCCCCCATGACTCGTCCCTTTTCACAGACGCCTCATTTCTAAGATTCAAGGGTTTCATGAATCACCAGATTCCGCAAGCTCATCGCAGCAGTAGCTCCAGTCTCATTGCAGGTGTTTCATCCACAGGCTGTAATTGCTATCAGTCTTCTGTGCTCAAAACTGGATTCTTCCTATCCGTACAATCAAGAATGGATCCTTGCTTTTATCGCACATGCAAGAGACTCTCTCCAACTGGCTCTAGGCACAATTAAATCATACATTAGTGGGATTCACTATCACTATTATTTTATTGGCAGTTTTTCCCCTGTCTTGCTGTCTATCCCACCAGTCCGTCTTACACTGTAAGGAATCATCAAGCATAGTCTGAGTACAATTTTGCATTAGTAATTGCATCCGGTTCTCATTCAGCCTCTACCATTAGGCACCACGCTCTCACCAAACATTCGATTTCATATCAAACATATCCGTTTCCACCAACTGGAAACATAGTTTAAACAATAACATTCCGGTCTTTTATCAAATAAATAATCGACGGTAAAGATATCAAGCCGGATTAATATTTATTCTACATTATCGAGCTCTGTTAGATACCTGGGTACTATGTTCTATGAGTACTATCAAACATTCTCCGCTAAAGCCGCTGCCATCTGAGCAGCAGATAAGCATTTTGTCGATCAGTCTTCTCCTGATTCAGCCGTCTTTAACAGCATTTTCAGCGGTTCGCGAGCCAACGCCTGTGGACTCTATGCATTCTCAGCCCATTCTACCTCCCTCTGTCAAAATACAATCATGATACAGCGTCAGAGCATTTAGGATAAACTTTCCAATCGCAAGGGTTATTAACAACAGTAATCAAATATTCTACCCTGTATCACTTTCTAAAGTCAACGGTTTTATTCTAATCATAACCTCTAGATGGCAGTATAACACCACAAGTTCTATACATTTTAGCAGGACCTCTTTCACTGCAAAAGTCATGAATTTTCACTACAGCAGATCTCGGCTCCTGCAGCAAGCAAAAGTTGCTTTAGTTTACCATTTAAATCTACAACTGTCCTCCTCCACAGCTTCCAATGCTCCAGCTTGCCTCCAATACCTCGATCGTGGCAGCCATTTCCTTTTGACTTCCTCAGCAGTCTAGTCGTATGTCTGCTCATCCTTTCAAATAATACAAACATTAATACGTGGTGAGAGATGTGGTATGAGACTGAAAATCTGTCTTGATTGTGAGTTAAGGAGTTCCACCATCTGAATGTGAATATATATATGTGTGTGTGTGTGTGTGTGTGTAATAGTAGCAAACCACTGATCGATCCCGTATTAACTAACACATAGGATGGTCTCACCATTCTCGTCTCCAGAACCGGCTTTTTCCCCAATCATTTTGGATCGAGCAGCTACTTCCGCAGCCAGAGCCAACATAGATCTCCTTCCGGTCGAGGATCATGGGGTGCTGGTCCTCTACAGCAGTCAATTCATACATCTGTTCATCCCCTACCGACATAGCAATAGCCATCAAAGACTAGCTAGCATGCCTGGAGTGGAGGCTACCTGACTGCCAGGCCATCAGAGGTTTTCCCCTGCTAGGAAGGGTTTTTTCCATCCTTTGGGTGGGTAGGTGCGGATCCACTCCCCTGACCTCAGGTCAGCCATGCTACCTCGTCCTCGCACTAGGGGGGTTCTCACCATGTGAGTCACAGGGGACCCCCTGCCACACTATCCTTTCACAGCTCATGCACCTATTCCACCTCACCACATGAGGCACTGTTCATCCTTCGCTCGGGACATGGCCTGCTTTATGCTGTCAGTACTCAAATCCCAGACTAACCCATCTCTCTCTTTTGCAGGTTACCTGCTGGATGCTTTCCCGCTTCCGGCTTCGGAGGCCTGTGCTTCACCTCACCTCACCTCACCTTACCTCACTTCACCTCACATGAGGGCAGCACCAGACCAGGGAACCCTTTTACCATCTCCCCTTTCAGTCCTAATCTGTTGGACTATTCCTATCACCCTGAAAGGAGCCTCTGCCGAGCAGAAACCTTCTATATGTTTTCAGATCCCCAACGAAATGATCTTCGATCAAGCTCTGTCCTTTGCAATAAGAGAGCTCATCTTTCGGAATCTCTTTTCTATCTTAATTTCAAGCCCGGGCTTCTCTAAGCCCGCACCTAATTCCGAGGTGATTCCTTGTCACTCTATCCTTGGCCAAGTGTCCTGTGGTCGATATTGTTTAACTAACAGCTCGTTTCTGTTTACTCTGCTCTATCCTTACAGCCCCAGCAGACACCCCATGAACTGAGATTCTTGCTGTATCTAGTCTTCAAGAAAGTAATTCCAACATGAAATCATACATACACGATCAGTTTTAGAGAAGATAAATTGACACTGGTTTGATTAAAATGCAGCCAAACTAGTCAAAAAAAAAAAACAAACAAACAAAAAAAAAACAATAAATGTAGGAAACTGATTGTAAACAATTCAAAGGAAAATTAGATGAGAATATTATTGCACTGATTTGTCACTGTAAAAATGACCAATACTTTATTTTGTTTTTCACATCTATATTCAGCTGACCCCTTTTATTTTAACAACTATATTTATCAAATCCTTTAAGCTTTCCAACAATAATGGCTGGCTTCACAGACCCTGATTAGCACTAATCCTGGATGACTTAATGTTACTTTAGGTAAGGACATTCAAGACTAGTGCTAATCTGGGTCTGTGAACCAGCTGGAATATATGTAATGATTATGTCAGTGTTTCTGAGTATAAGTAAAACCCAACTCATTTTGCTATTACCACTACTTGTTTTTTGTTTGTTTGTTTGTTTGTTTGTTTGTTTTTTTAATACATTGAATCAGCTTCTGGGTCCAATAGGGCAGTTCAGAAAAAAAAAGAAAATTACAAAACAGTAGTTTTCTAACCCGATTTCACAATGAACCTGAGTAGTATTGTAATACAGTAAAACAATTTTTTATTCTGACATTGAACAGTATTTTCATTTAATGGTAAGTGGTACTGTATAACATTTGCCATTCAAATTATCGGCCATGGCGTACAGTACACTATAGTGTTTTATTGATAAACACATTTCACCAGAAAGGGACTTGATAGGCCTTTTTATTTGAGATTCATATAGAATCCCAGCAACCTTGGCTTTTATTATTATATTAGGCGTGAGCTTGATGGAGGAGTTAGACCACTCATGGCAAAGCAATGCAGTAATATCTCAATGTTCTGTGGAAGCTTTGGATCAAAGGGGTAGCTACAGCATGCACCGTAATTGTTGTTTGTGATGAATTCAAGTCTTAAATAACCTCTCCAGAATGAGCGTGTGAGTGGTCTGGGTAAAGGGATATGGCCTCATTTCCATTACAGTACCAACCACATGGACCATCAGGGTATTAGACTAACAGCAGTATTTTATTGTTGGAGAAATATTTATTACAATGTTTGTGGTGTGTTTTTTTAAATAAATATCTATGGTCTAGGTCATCTTTTATTTATGTATTCAAGTTTACTGTTGAATCTGCTTTTTTTACCGAAGCTGTTACAGATCTGTCCTCACAAATTGATTTACTTTTGTTAAATAAAGGCACAAAAGGCAGATAAAACTAAATACAATTATTTAATGACTTTTAAAAATGTCTTTATGTCAGGATTAAATACATGCTCTTGGTGTATTGTCTTTAAACAAGGTAAGGCTGAAGATGTGAACTAAACATATGCATAGTCCCACATTCATTTAATATATTCATGAGATAAAGTTGGGAATAGTTGTGTTTCAACAACTGAACAGTGTTGTTAAAACAAAACAAAAAATCTACAGTAATACAGTACTTTACTCTTTTAAATTCTGCATAAAACAACTTATACAGATTAGCTTGGCCTGATGAATAAGAATCATGATCAATCTTGATTATTTGTCCATCACATGTGTATAATCATCGAGTTAAACATTATATTTTATTGAACTCTAATTGCAGACATAGCCCATTGACTAATGTCTGACCTGTAACCTGTGATACCCCTGTAGCATAAAAGTAAAATGCTAAGATCACTTCCACTGTAATAAAAATGGAATGTTGAAGGTCTGTGCTGTAATTCTCTTTTAAGAGCTCTCCTGTCAATCACACAATGTAACCTTGCCACACCAAATTGGCTGAGGGATCTTCAGGTGAACAGTACTTTAAAAATGTAACCCAGGGCTTTTAAATTATGGCCCATTTTAATAGCCTGTCACATATTTCTTTCTTTCCTTTGGCTGAGGGACCTTTGGGTGAATCATACCTTAAAACTGTAATCTTAGCATGTCTATTATGAACCATTTTCATAGCCTGTTGCAGATTTCTTTCTTCCATTTGATTATAAATAAATACAAAATGAAAGATTAAAAATAAACACTAAAATCTCTGTGCTGTCTACCTTTTAGTGATATCGATGTTTCTAAGGTAGTGTGTGACATTTAAATAGTATGTGTAATATAAATATATGCATTTAATTTATCCAATTTAAAACCACTGATAGATAGGTCATCAAATATCATCTCGTTCCAATATCATACTGGTGCTGTGGGTTCCATTTGCAAACTACAATCCAAACTGCACCTAGACACACACAAAAAAATGCTCAGCTTTGAAGTCAAAGATCACTTGTATGTATCACATTTTTGTATAACTGCAATAGAAATGCTGATGGTAATTAAGTCTGTTTTCAAATCCCTTTCAAGCCAGTCCCAGTGACAGATGGTAGAGTGGTGTTATTTGTATAATGTGGCAGCTATGGAAAGACACATTTCTACATTATCAGTAAATAAAATTAATTTGAATAGTATTTTTTTTTTTTTTTTTTGCCCAAACTAGCTGTTGTTCCAATGTGTTCTTACCAACTCTTTACAACAAATACAATGATCTGGTTGGCAGCACAGTAACACCACGGCCACTTTACTGTGCTTGTGGCAGTACAATGACTCACTCAAGGGAAGGTAAAACTGATACTGCATTTTGGTCACATATTTGACTCACAGAAGGATACACAACAGGAATAGTACAACTATCAAGTCAAGGTTTTTTCTTGTAATCAAGAGGGCAGCAACCTTTTGAGATATACATCTATCAATATGTTCAGTGGCAAGTTGGGTCACCTCTCATTATATTATAAAATGTGACTCTGAGGAACTAATACAATGTAGATCATTTGGCGAGTTGATGCTGTGTGTTGTGCTTATTCGGCAGCAGGTCAAGAAATAAAAATAAGGCTTGTTTATGATCTTATTTTTTTTAAATTAAAAGTCTTATGCTTTATCATTTGCCTTGCTGGCTATCTATTGAATGATGATGAATTGGATACTTGATTAATTAACCCCTGGAGAGTCTTCAATGACATGTAGCTGGAGAGAAGTAATGCTTCTGTAAGAAGAAAGAGGTCTTGAAGTAGATTTCTATCCCCAGGGCTATTGTCATTATTAGGTGTCACATTTTGCAAAGATTTGAGAGCAATCAATATGAGGAAAAAAAAAACATGCGCAAAAGTCACAATGCAGTCATTGAAAAAGGATATTGTGTTGTGTCATCTGCCTATACTCAAAATGGAAAAAACAAACCATGACAAAAAAACCCTGACATACAGATATTCTTTGAAGTTCCTGCACTGTTGGTATAGTCTGTTTAAGCTATTTATCATTAACTCTGCTGCCCAGGAATATTACTGTACAGAGAATGCACCTCTCTATGGGCAGGAGGTAGAGCAATAGTAATTACATAGCGAAAGGTTATTTCTTTTGACTTTTAAATATGTTCACTTTGCATATGTTAAAGTGAAAGCTAAATTTAAGGAAAATTGCACACTGAAAGCATGAACTCAAGTAAGTGCAACTGAAGGGTGGGACTACTTACTGTAGCGTCTGCCGTGATTAGGGCAAGGGAGATTTAAAGTTGAATAACCTTGTTTCAAATATAGTTAAATACACCCCAAAAACTATGTCACCCCTTGTTTATGTAGAGGTAGGAGACTTCTAATTCATGAGCAAGATATGGGTTCCCTCACACAAGCCCCTTCAATTAAATGAAAGTCAATAGTCAGAAGTGCTATTTAAAATTGCCTTTACAGAGCAGTTTTATTAAATGATAAAAAAGTATAAAAAGAGCACCACAGGACTCTAATGTATCAAAAGAAATTTAGAATTAAAGATAAATAAATGTAAGGTTTCTATAGTTTAACAGGTGAGGTTGAAGTTCAGAAAGAAACACCAATTATGTAGGATCTGTAGAAGTTAAAAACAAAATAAAGACAACCACACCATTGAGAGCAAAGAAAAGGACAGACACAGGAAATGTAATAACTACACAAACAAATATAAAACGTGAAACGTGAAGAAAAGGAAACCACAAAAACACCAAATGCAAAATAGACATGTGTGCAAAATAAATGTGCAAACAGATATCAAATCCCCAAAATAAAATCAAATGACGAATTCCTGCGTGTACACAGTCCATGCAGCCATGGTGGGGTTGCACATTGTTGTCAAGTTAATGCAGAAGGCACATTCAATAATTAATAACAATAACCAAAACACAAGGTGTATAAAATAATAAAAAGAAAAATACATTATATTCCAGAAATAGAAGGTTGATTTAAATAAAGGGAAGGTGGTCATTAATCATAAATAAACAAGAACCAAATAAATACAGTAAATAAAGAAAAGGGGATTGCTAATCATAAATAAGCAAATAAATAAACAGTAACTAAACAATAACAAACAGTAATTGCAATCACATCCTCACGGCAGACTCGTGTGTTCATAACCCATACAGCTCTCCACAGCTTGCCCTAAAATACTCAGGTAAGCTGTTAATACGCATACAAGTTGGAGAAGTCTCACACAGCTCATGCTCTCTTGGTTTGCAGTTTGTATTTGAAAATGACCCCGGAAAACAAAAAGACAGGCCCAGCATTCTCCATGTCTAACCCGGCTAACATTTCCATTTTGATAGAGGTTCTTAATTACTGTTTGCAAAAAGGGAGCCACAACCTGCAAGTGTCCCACATGCAACATTTACATTTTGAACCAGGACACCAGATGCCCTCACACCAGCACCGATTTGTTGTGGTGAAGCTCACTTTTTATTAATTTACTTCCCCTCTTGCAATTACAGCCAGCCCCGGCTCGTCTAAAAATCAGAAACACACAAGATCACCCTTGTTGTTGGACCATGTGTATCAACTTTATCAGCTACCAAAATACACCAACAACAAATAAAAAGAGGTAAGAGCTCACATTACAGTCACCAGAGCCTTTTACTACCCAATCCTCCCTTTAGATGAAACTAACCTTATAAAAGGTCAAGCCCACATCAGCACAAGGAGGGGCTATTTTACAGATCATTGTGTGGGTCACATCTCCAAGTGGCTCAACTGCATTCCAGAACCTCTCTGTATACTTCAGCCTGAGTTAATCACCTGCCTCTTCTCATCCCTCAGCTTCCATATTGATTCAACACTCTGAGTTGTTTATGCCACTTAAAACACTTCTTCCTAATTGATACTTGTTCAATATTGAGATTCAATTGATTGTTAATGTTTGTCTCTTGCACAGACAAATGTGTTCGTTGGAGTGAAGATAGTTGTGATGACTATGTTTTAGATGTAGAACATGAAAGTGGCATTAGAAAAATAAAAATACAAAAACCAAAGGAATGGGAACCGGAAATGGAGAGTAAAACTATTGATCGCTTTGTCAAATCTAAAACAGATTATATATCATTGCCAGCGATCGCTTTTCAATATGTAAGTGAATGAAATGCAAAAGATGAGATTAAATCTAACATTTGTGTAATTGATGGAGATTTATTAATTGACGATGAAATTGCTGTTGTTCCTGAACCTGTCCAAAAGAAATGTGAAATACAAATTAGAAGGGGAGTGGTTATGTGGAAATTAATTTTGTGGTAGAACATGGGGTAAAATTCTAGAAGGGAGATACATAGGACCCCAAATAGAATGCGGTTTTTACCCTAGAATATAAGGCAGGCATTAAAAAATGAGGGTGGAAAAATAAAGTTCTTGCTGTTTAAATGAGGAATGAAAAACTACATCTCCAAGAATGTCATATAGCTATCCACGAATACACCTGTTTGTAATTTAACAAGCCAGGCAGGTATAAAAGGATAGGCTTCAAAGACAATAGCTGTCTGAGTGACGGTAAGGACCTATGTATAGATGATATGGTCTATATTAAAACAAGGTATATTAATCTGTGATTTGTGAATAATATATTTAAAGTCAGTAAGACAGATTAGCGGTCTGACTGAAAGTTAGAGATCCTGCTAAGTTTAGTTAGTGCTTCAAAATAGGAGCTGGGATTTATTTTTGTTTTGTAATGTTTGTTAAAAGAAGCCATGTTCCCACTGGAAAAGGGACACCACAGAATAAGTAAACATACATCCTTTGCTGTCGAGAGTGCTTTATCCAGCAAAGACAGTGTTAGGAACCCAGAACTGTGTTCAAAGTTATACTGTAAATAAAGAAGCTTTTTTTTTTTTTTACCTTATGTTAATGTATAACTATTACTTTTAGCAAACATTATGAAAGGCTAAACTGAAATTTGTAAGCCTTTTTCTAAGTGTTGCATTTAAAATGTGTGTATGGTAGGGCAGAAACCCTACTGCTGTAAATAGTGTGTGTGGGGGAATGTACAGGTGGCAGGGATGGGGTTAAATCTGTCCCTGCCAGCAATCAGCAGTGAGTGTTTGTGCTGTGATTTTTGTATTGTTCATCAATGTAGTAATGAAGTCTAATGCCCAGCCTACACATAGTTATTCTTTTGTTTAAACCTTTTATTTTTGGCCCTTGTGCCTTTTCCTTTGTGTCATTTTGTTTAATAAATGTGTGCTTTGTTCTTTAAACTGCAGCTTTTGTCTCTAAGTCTCTAATTCCTGTCGGGAAAATCTTGGGCAGTGACTCTATCCTGTCACAGTGTAATATTAAAATTGTATTTTCTGTTTTATATTTATAATTAATATAGAACAATTTGTAGATTGTATTTTTCACTTTGACATTATGGACTTTTTTTGTGTTGATCAGTGGAAAAAACTCCTAATTACATCCATTTTGATTCCATGTTGTGACACAATAAAATGTGGAAAAGTCCAAGGGGGGTGTCAATACTTTTGAGAGCCATTGTAGCGCCCTCGGTGCTCGGTGCGCATAGTGCACATAGTGCTCTGTATACCCGGTGCACGCGGAACTCATCGCACTCGGTGTGCATGATGCAATAGTGCCACCGGTGCTCGGCGCACAAGGCTCCTTGTCCAGCATGGTACTTTGTCCCCCCATAACTCTGTGCCCCAGTTGCTTAGTGCGCTCTGTATGCATGGTGTAGAGGCATCTGGTACCTCGGCGCACATAGTGCCCGCTGTGCCTGGTACTGGTACTCGGTGCACTCCGTAACTCAGTCCTCATAGCGCCCACAGTGCTCTGTGTGCATATAGCCCACAGTGCCCACAGTGCTTGGTGCACTCGATGCGCATGACACTCTTGGTGCATGGTGTTGGTCAGTGCAAGCGGTACTTAGTGCCTCGGTGCTCGCATAGCCAGGTGCATGTGGTGCCCTTGGTGTTTCGGTACCCCAGTGCATGCGATGATTCACCGCTCCCTTGCCTTGCACCTTATTCAGGCATGTTGTTTGACATCACAATGACGAGCATACAGTGATTTCATGCTTTCATGTCCTGTGGGGTGAACATGCCCAACAATGATGGGCATACTCTGTGTGTGTGGTGCCTGGTTGTCCAGCACACCACTTTGCTCCGGCCACAGCTCCGCCACCACCTGCTCCGGTACCTGCCCTTGCCTCCCCCAGGGGAGCTCAGGGTAAGCTGGAAGCACCATCAATGACAGCAGAGGAGGACACACTGGGATGAGGACTCATTTCCCCACCAAGATGGAGGAAGGGGAGGAGTCTGCACTCTCTACGTTCTCTGTGCTCTCTGCTGAGGTAAGCCTTGTTCCGAGGCTGCCTCGTAACCAAGTGTGCTCCCACTTGTGAGCTCCGTGTTGGCACTGATGGGACATGCTGTAAACTTTTTGCAGGTCCTCCGGATGGCAGTGGCTGAACCACGCCGGTCTGTGTTAAAAAACGTAGGAAGTGGCCCCCCATTCACAGCCTTTCCCAGCTTTTCCTGATTTTATGGAGGAGGTGAGGCACTGCCTGCAGTCCACCATGGCAGCAGGAAATCGGGCCCTCCCGCAAGGCAGGGAGAATGCAGAATGTGGTGCATTCACAAAACAATGTTCTAGAAGGCAGTTCCAGGGCTGTTGCCCGAGACAGCTGCCTCAGCATGCTTTGCCCTAACTGGCTGCAATATTGGCACTCTTGCACCTCAGACTCCTGGGTGCTTGCCACCGTGTACACTGGTTATGAGCTACAATTTTGCATGGGGCCTCCTCATGAATACATCTGTGACAGACGCACTTAAGGTCTCGGCCCTTCAGCAGGAAGTGGCCGCCTTGCTGTGCAAGCGAGCCATTTGTCTGGTATGCCCCATCTCCCATGGAAAGGGGTTCTACTCAAGGTACTTCCGGGTGCCCAAGGAGGTTGCTGGCTTTCGCCCCAATCTAGACCTGAGATTCCTCTACAAGTTTTTGAAAGAAGGTTCCAAATGATGACTCACCATCACCTACTATGGACTTATGGGAAGTGTACTTCCACGTTCCCATTCTTACCATGCACAGGAAGTACCTCCGCTTCACCTTTCAAGGAAAAGCATTTACAAGTTTTCTGTGCTGCCATTTGGCCTTTCCTTAGCTCCTCGTATGTTTTCAAAGTGCGTAGATGCTATCCTGGCCCCCTTGCGTTGCAGGAGATCAGGGTATTGAACTACCTCAACAACTGGTTGATTTGTTCCCAGTCACGAGAGGAAACAGTGGCCCACACAGCGATTGTGACACAGCATCTGGTGAGGCTGGGCCTCACCATCAACGACGCAAAGAGCCGGCTTACACAGGTGCAATGCACGATGCACTTGGGGCTCCAGCTGGACTCCAGTACGATGTGTGCATACCTGTCTGTTGACGGGGTAACAGCTATTTGAGGTTGTCTCTCCCTATTTCAACAGGGATCAGAGATTACCTTGATATCTTGTCAAAACTAACAGGTCTGATAGCCGTTGCCATATCGGCCATCGAGCTGGGCTTACTTCGCATTTGCAAAGTGGGTCAGTGAGCTACAGGTGCTGTCAGTCCACAGCTTCTTTATGCAATGTTGGTATGATGGCAGCAGGGTGTCACTATGTACATACCCTGCATTCCTCCCTAAGGTGATCACACACTTCAACATGAACTAGTCTGTGGAACTGTAGACTTTCTAGCCACCTCTGTTTTCTTCGGAAGAGGACAGGAGATTGAACTCCCTCTGCCCGGTGTGGGCATTAAGTTGATACGTACACAGGACAAGAGCGCGTCGTTATTCTGACCAGCTCTTTGTCACAATATATGGACTCTAGGACAGTCCCTCTCGAAACAGCAACTGTCGCACTGGATTGTGGACACAGCTTTGACTGCATGTGATAGTGCCGGCTTGCCCCCACCTGGGAGGGTAGCCGTGCACTTTACCAGGGGGTTGGCTACATCTTGGGCCCTCTTCAGAGAGGCCCCTCTTTCCAAAGCATGTACTACGGCTAGCTGGGCTATGCCGCATACTTGCTACAGGTTCTACTGCTTTAATGTGGTAACAGTGGGCAAACACATTTTAACTAAATCTGGATCCATCAATGAACCACACATCCTTGCAACCATGGCCTTCCATGCAAAAGGATCTAACGGCTTATTAGGTGAGATTAGTTGATTAGGTTGATTAACGATCAATCAGCACCCAGCCACCTGATATAAAAGGAGGCCTCTGCTTCTCATTTGGGGAGAAGGGAGCTGAGGAAGCAGGTTGGTGTTTGTTTTGTGGTTTTTTGAATTTTCTAAATCCAGTGAAGGCATTGCCCAGCCTGGAAACTTTATTTTTGTGAGTTTTGTTTTTGCTTTATTTGTGTTTGAGTATCTGCGGTTTTGCCCTTGTGCACTTTATTTTTGTTTATTTATAATAAAATTGTTATTTTTTTGAACTGCAGACTGTCTCTGGGCCTCTATCCACTCGCCAGCCTGCCACAAGGCCTTTTTCAGGGAACAAGTAATGGGTTAACAACTTACAGCTGTTCTGCAGCAATGGAAGTAAATTAAGCCTTGAAAGTTGATGCTAACAATTCCTACAGGTGTCCCAACTTTTGTTAATTGCTTACAAACCCTCTGTCTGTATAAAAGCAGTGTTGGAACAGACTGTGTTACTACACCCTCTTAAGCATTATTTGGACAGTATTGTACTGCAGGAAGTAGTATATTGCTATCATAATGGTGAGAAAAAGGCAATTAACAAAGGAAGACAGACAGACCATTATAACCCTTAAAAGTGTTGGTCTTTCCTTTAGAGAAATTGCAAAGAAAGCCAAGGTGTCAGTGAGTATAATTTCCTATACCATCAAAAGGCACTTGGAAACTGGAGGAAACTCTGACAGGATGAGGTCTGGCAGACCCAAAGCCACAACAGAATCAGAAGACAAGTTTCTAAGAGTCAACAGCTTGCGTGATAGGCGGCTGACAGGACAATAGCTTCAAGCACAGCTTAACACTGGTAGAAGTAAGCAAGTCTCAGTTTCAACTGTGAAGAGAAGGCTTTGAGCTGCAGGTTTGACAGGTCAAGTGTCAATAAGAAAGCCATTGATAAGATGGCAAAATAAAAAAAAGAGGCTTGCCTGGGCCATGAAGCACCGCCAGTGGACTACTGAAGACTGGAAGAAGGTCTTATGGACCGATGAATCAAAATTTGAAATCTTCGGTTCATCATGCAGGGTTTTTGTACGCCGTTAAGTAGGCGAAAGGATAGTTCCTCGGTGTGTGACACCAACTGTCAAACATAGAGGAGGAAGAGTGATGGTCTGGGGTTCTTTTGCTGGATCAATAGTCGACGACTTGCACAGAGTGAGTGGCACCCTGAACCAAAACAGCTACCACAGCATTTTGCAGCGCCATGCAATACCCTCTGGTATACGTCTAGTTGATCAGGGGTTCATCCTAAAGCAAGATAATGACCCAAAAATGACCTCCTCCTATGTCAGAACTACCTTAGAAGAAAAGAACAAGACGGTAGGCTTCAAATCATGTTATGGCCAGCACAGTCTCTAGACTTAAACCCCATCGAGCTGGTTTGGGATGAACTGGACAGAAGGGTGAAAGCAAAACAACCTACAAGTGCAACACATTTGTGGGAACTTCTGCAACAGTGTTGAGAACAACTTTCCGAACAAGATTTGATTTCCATTGTAGAAAGAATGCCACGAGTGTGTTCGGCTGTTATATCTGCAAAAGGTGGCTACTTTGATGAATAAAAAATTTTGACTAAACTTTGTTAAACAAAACAATTCCATGATTTCTTTTTTTATCTCCAATTGTTTAATTGTTCTATACTTTAATTTCAGAGTACATTGAGACATTAAACTGTGTAAATTTCAATAAAAACTGGAATAATGGAGGTGTTTTAAAACTTTTTGTGTATATATATATATATATATATATATATATATATATATATATATATATATATATATATATATATATATATATATATATATATAGTGCCTTGAAAAATTATTCAGACTGTAACAGGGAGAGATCTGTGCTGACTCTGCTGGCGTGTTCACGGGCTGCAGGAAGAGGGCGGCAGTCGCCCAACAACCACCTGTGAGTCATGGCAGTGACACGGGGAGGTGGGAAAGTGGATGTGTGGACTTTCCCCCTCTCTGAATGGCTGAGAGGCGGGTCTTGGGTGATTGTTGGTCCTATAAAATAACGCTCTGTTGTTTCCTCATGTCTGCCCACTTAGTCGCGCTAAGAGTGCGGAAGCTTTGATTCGGGACCGGGAATCAGCCGGGAGAAAAATAAAGATTCACAGCGAGACAGAGAGAGAGAGCGGGGAATCCTTGGGCAGACCCTGACGTATTGTGAAAGAGCAGGCTAGATAGCCGATAGAGTAGGACAGTGATCCGGGTCATGTGGGTAGCGGCGGCCGGGATAACGCTGCCAAGTGCAGCACCTTTTTTTTGTAGTTTTGTTACTGTTTTGTTTTCCCTTGTTCTTTTCGCCTTCTGTTTTCATTATTATTTCTTTGAGCACCTGCGAGTGCACTTGCTGTTCACGTACCAGCTGTGGTATTTCCGTGGTGCTGTCTATCATCGTTGATAGGCAGCCCACGGTCAACAGTGCCCTCTGGCGGAAAAAGCAAGAACTGTTTGAAAATAAAACTGGGCACCTGTGTGGTGTTTTCAAGTACACCTGTCTGTCTCCTAGTCAGTGAATTACCCACACTCCTTCCACACAGACCCTCTCACAGTTTTCACATTTTGTTGCTTTAAAGCTTGCAGTCATGACACTTTGAAATATCAATGAATTAATTAATTAATTGATTTATATGTGTTATGTACACAACCTACTCCACACATTCAAAGCAAAAACAAAAATAAAGAAGTAAATCGATAATTACTATGAAATAAAAATGGAAAAGTCATAATTGCATAAGTATTCAAACCCTTTGCTGTGGCAAACCTAAATTAATTCAGTTGCACAAAATGACCTTAACGAGCCACACAATTAGTTGAATGGCCTCTGTCTGTGTGCAATATTAGTGGTTCTCATGATTTCAAAATAAAAACATCTGTCTCTGTGAGGTTCCTTGGTCAGGTAGTGAATCTCAAGCAAAGACTCAACCATGTAGAACAAGGAGCTTTGAAAGCAAGTCAGGGATAAAGTCATTGAAAAGCACAGATCAGGAGAAGGGTACAAAAAATGTCTCTGAATATATCTGTGAGTACAGTCTACTCAATCATCAAGAAATGGAAGGTGCATTGTATCACGCAGACACTGCCTAGATCAGGCTGTCCCTCCAAACTGACCAGCCAGGCAAGGAGGATGGTGAGGGATGCCACTGTGAGGCCAACAACAACTTTGAAAAAGCTACAGAGTTCAACGGCTGAGATCAGAGAAAATGTGCATCAGTCAACAATATCCAGAACACTTCACAAAAGTAGCCTGTATGGCAAGGTGGCAAGAAGGAAGCCATTACTAAAAATAAGCCATCTCAAAGCCCACATGGAGTTTGCAACAAAGCACCTGAACCTGCAAAAATGTGGCAAAAGGTGTTGAGGTCAGACGAGACCAAATTGGAACTTTTTGGTCTAAATGCCAACACAGCTCACCTCTCAGTCAACACCATCATACAATCAAGCAAGGTGGTGCCAGCATCATGCTATGGGGATGCTTCTCCTCAGCAGGGATTGTAAAGCTTGTTAGGATTGAAGGAAAAATGGATGGAGCAAAGTACAGGCAAATACCAGAGGAAAACCTGTTTCAGTCTGCTAAAGACTTAAAACTGGGGCAAACATTCACCTTTCAGCAGGACAATGTTCCAAAGCACAAGGCCAAAACTATACTGGAGTGGCTTAAGAATAAGAAAGTGAATGTCCTTGAGTGGCCCAGTAAATGTCCTGACTTGAATCCTATAGAGAATCTGTGGAAAGACTTGAAAACTGTCCATAAGCGATCCCCAAGCAACTTGAGAGAGCTTGAGCAAATCTGCCAAGAAGAATGTGCACAAATTGCAAAAGCCGGTGTGCAAAGTTGCTAGAGACTTACCCAAAAAGACTTGCGGCTGTAATTGCTGCCAAAGGTGCTTCCACCAAATATTGAGTTGGTGGGTCTGAATACTTATGCAATCAACATATTTCAGTTTTTTTTTAAAGTTTTTGCTGACATTTACTGTAACTTATCTTACCCTTAGATGTCATCAGTTTGAGCATTCAAGTTTTGTTGCAAAATCAAAATCAAAAAGAAAAAGGTAATGTTGGTACAGAAAAATGTGAATAATTGATTAAAAAATCTATTATAGCAGAACTTTTTAAACTACAAGTTCTTCAGCTGGATGGAAAAAGGAATGATGTAAATAAGCTCAGATGCTAGTGGTGGACTGGACTGTAAAGAGCAATCACCGTTCACACTCTCCCTACTGGCTGTGCCTTTAAGCAATGCTGACGTGGAACACGTCTTCTTTGAAAGGAACATAGTGAAGTACAAGGAACAGGATGAGTAATGAGAATACTGCAAGCCTGGTATCGTTTAAAGAGACTGGGGATTTGCTACAAAGATTTTGTCACAAGCCAAAACATGCTACAGTGTTTCAATACAACGTACCACAGCAAGGCAGCAGTGGACCTCTCAGAAATACATTTCCCATCATCCTCCTGCTCCCATATGTAACTGAGATGTATTTACCAGTGAGCAGGAGTATGATGGGAAATGTAGTTCCGAGAGGTCCATGCGGGTACATGGGAAGCCATCTTGGGGCAGGGAATGCAATTCAAAAGTTAAAGTGGTCAAAATGTAAAAAAAAATAAAATAAAAATAAAACAATACACACATCTTACGTAAACAGTTGTAGCAGCACATGGGAACATGTAACACAATAAAATAAAAAGGTCCTTATGTACCCTTTAAGCCTACTAATTAACAACAACAGATACTGCTTTCTTCAAAGGCTTTTAATACATATTTAATAAACTGAACAAGTTACTGAACAAACTGCTCAAATCAAATCAAGGAACTCAAATCTAATATTGTAAAGGCTTCTGAACTGGGATAATGAAGGCTGAAAGCCACCAGACCACACATGGAATTCTCAGCAAACCGCATTACTCAAGGAATATTGAGTAAAAAGGTATGCATTTAACAAGAAAAATTTTCGCTGCATAAAATCACACATTTTTTTAATTGTTATTTTTTAACACAATAATGTGCAAAGTTTCCATTATCATTAAGTTAGCCATTCTACTGCTGGAATGTCAGTGGCTTTGTTTCTCATTGTAGCGCTTTCTTGCTAAATGTACCCATTTGACCACGTCTTCTTCCCATTGATTAAAGACATGTAAAGTTGGCCCTTTCTCAAGCTAGATTATAATTATAATAATTATAAAATAATTAATAAATCCAGTGCTTCTCCTACAATTTCTGCTTATGTTCTATCTATCAGGCTTTTGGTTATACTAAAGATTATTTTAAGACACAGAAGTTCAGTTTTTCCACAATTCTTTTTTTTTTCTGTACAATAAAACACATTTGTTTATTCATTTATTTATTTTGGATATTTTCACTTGATTGAAAAACTGCCACTTCATCACAAATCCACAATATATATTGTTTATGAAACTCAATGTTGTTTAACAGGTTTTTTCTGGTGTGACAGGGTAGCATTGCGGGCCCAGGTGGTGTTAGCAGGCAAAGAGACTCAGAGGCAAGGAAACTGCAGTTTAACCATGGCTGCATGGTTTAATAAACAAAAATAAATAAAAAAGCTGAACAAAACACTGCTCACAGAGCAAAAATAAAAGGTTAGACAAAAACAAGTCACAAACACAATAATCAGGAACAAAATAACCGGCTCAAGGGCCAAAACCAAAAAAGGCTTAAACCAAAAAAACAAAACTGTTCAGGCTGGGCAGAGCCTTCCCTGAACTTTATGTAAACCACTTGTCCACTTACCAAATCCCTCCACCAAACAAAGGCTTTTCTCCCCTTTTTATACCATGTGGCTCCAGCCACATTTTCACATGTATTTTGGCAGAGATAGGAAATTAACCCCATCCCTGCCAACCACCACCAAAACACCACAAAACAATATTTACAGGCAGGGACCTGTCCTGCCACACCTGGCATGACACTTTTGATTCAGAGATTCCTCATGTAGTGCAGTGATTACCAAGGCGTAACATCATGCTGGTCGAATGGCAAATTAATTACAGGTTTGAAACACTGACGCAAAGTGGAAAGAAGGGCATTACATCATTACTATTTTATAACATCCTGCCATGACAGTCCTGCAGGACTGCGTAGGCTTAATTTGACTCTTTATACAGAGTCTGAAATAAAATGCTGTCTCCTAACTCTCCCAGCCACACCAACCAGTTATATTATTTTCACCTAAGCAATTTGAAGGTGGTGGAAAGATTTGCTTTTATGATCAAAACAAATATCCTCAAAGAGATCTTTTCAATGAGCAAATGCTATCGTGGAAAACACTGAACACAATAAATGTGCAGTTTCTGAGGGATCCACCAAAGTAGACAATGGCTTGGTTTACATGTAAAAATATTGGCATTTTTTTGTTACAGTGCCCTTATTAACATTAATTTATTTGATATATATGGTTGCTTTGAAAATAACCTACTCAGTCTGGAACAGGCGTGCCCAATCCTGGTCCTGGAGGGCCAGTGTCCCTCCTAGTTTTTGTTCCAACTGTACACTAAATTGCTTAATTGGACCAATTAAGCTTCTAATAAGTACTTGATTGGTCCAATTAAGTAATTTAGGGGACATTTGGAACAAAAGCCAGGAGGACACTGGCCCTCCAGGACCAGGATTGGGTACCCCTGGTCTAAAACAATTGATATAAAATGATAAATTGAACATGAAGTTGTGTGAAGTTCTAAGCAAACAAGATGTCAATTAGCAGACAACTTCTTGTTTGAATCTTACAAGCAATATACGTGAAATGTAATTACTGTTTCAATGGACAATCAGTTATCATGTCTGATTATCCATTCACGTTGAAAATGTGATTCAGAATGTCAGTATCATCATGAATATATGTTGATCATGCATAATTTAGATTGCAGGAATAGAGAATAGAGAAAAAATATTCTTTCAATTTATATTATTGTTACATGCCTTAAAACAGGTGTGTCTGGGCAAAACAGTATACTACTTCTATTGGAGAAACCTTATGCACAGGTAATCAGAGCCTGATTTTATATGATTATGTAAGAAGCATGTTGGGATAGGATAGCACAGAATCTCTGTTCTACCCATATCTCAAATATAGTTTGAAATGTATATATTTCTGAATTGGACTACTGAGTAATCTACCTTGAAAAAGTTTTCATGAATTTAAATAGTGAGTAAATTACATTAGCATTTTCTTGCTTAAAATGTTCTATAGTCCATTAAGGGTTGTGTTAGACTGAAAATCTTTCAGTCTGATTGATGCTTTGAGTATACACTACCCAGATCAGCCCACAGAAAAGACTGATTGCACAAATAATATCTTTAGTATCTTCTATTTTACAGCTTTAAATTGGAACAAAAGCCAGATTAAATCCTAATTATGTTGGCAGAGAGAACAAAAGCTCTGGCGCATAGCAACTAAAAGGCCTAGCACCACAATTCTTTAATGAAAGTCTAGGTATTACCAAGGGACATAATGTGTTAGAAGCTCACGCAAATAAGTAAGTCTAATCCCATGAATCGTTTTATAAGACAACGCAAGATCCGGAGTGATGTGGTCACAAGTTTGAAGTCATTGTGAACAAACAATCTGGGTTCTGATTTTGAATTTGAGATAATCCAAGTATGAATGGCAGAATGACTTCAAGACAGCACAAGAACGGATTGTTACGCTGTTGTTGTGCCTTTGTAGTTAGTTATTTAACAGACATGTGGTTTATGAGACAATCTAGCTTATGGTTCCTTGTTATAAAATAACAAGGAACATGAAAAAAAAAATACCCCTATGAAAAACGCATCCTTGAGCAGGGTTATATTTTTCTAATAGTAAAAATGGTTTTGGTTTAATTTGAACAAAGAAAGGAAGATATAATAAATATATACTGGTAAATCAAATCAACAATCCATGATCTGCACTTTCATTCACAATCGATGTTACGAAGTCTGCATTTTAAAAGTCTGGGCCACATGGAGCTAATAGAAGTGCAGAACAGGTAATTATGGAATCACAGCTAGTCACTTTAAGTAAAGCTTTCACTGTTGGAACCATGAACCAAGAGGTCTGCACCACTAAACAGGCTGACTCACACACGTAACACCTTTGCCCTGCTCCAGAGGCACTGACTGTGTTCCGGCACATCAGAAGGACATACATTTGTCTCAGTAATGAGCTTTGTGCAGCTCATTACTACTGTAGTCAAAAGTTTACATAACCCAATGAAAATTTATAATTTCTAGAAATTTCTCGAAAACAAAGAATTTTAGGAATTTTTTTTTTTTTTGTTACAAGAAATAGATTATATAGTCTACAATTATTTATTTCAACATTTGCAAAACCCCAAAAATGCTAATTCAAAAGTATTCATACTCTTTGATGCTATGATAGTATTGTCTACAAAGGTGCTAGAAAATTCAATACAATAATGCACAACTGAATTCTAGGAAAGTCTAGAAAATGCTGGATTGTAGGTAAACATTCTTAGATAGTAAATAAGGGTTAGGTATAGGATGATTGCTGTCATTACCAATATGTCATTATGGGAAAAAGTTAAGAGCTATCTGAAGTCCTTAGGCTTGCATTGAATAATGGTCAGAATCCCTAAAGAATCACGCCAAAACTCATCAACAAATATCCTAATCATTTAAAAGAGGTTATTATTGCTAAAGGTGCTAAACCTAGCTTTATTGCTAACCCTAGCTATTAATTTCATTTTTCTTGTCAGGGTATGCATACTTTTGAATTAGCATTTTTGGGGTTTTGCGAAAATATTGCTAAAATAAATCATTGTAGACATCTATTTCTTGTAGGTTTTTTTTTTACCTTATCCACAAAGGTAAAACAAGTTTCATTGGAGTATGTAAACTTTTGACTACAACTATATATATATATATATATATATATATATATATATATATATATATATATATATATAAAAGGATATATATTAGGGCTTGAAGTGTTACGTTTTAACCATTAATAACCAAAAAAAAAAAAAAACCCCGAAGACCTATTTAGTAGATTCGGTTTTTATTTTTTTTTATACTGATAAACAATGGTTTTGGCAACATATTTTAAACTACTTGATTTCTACATAAAGAAAATGGCTTTCAGGGGGCAGACAGTGTGCAAATACATTACAACGGACCAATCAGCAATTTTATGCAGCACGTAATACGCGTCATTTGCGTCAATGCACCATTCGCTTAGCAATGGGCTTAACGACATGAACCCAAACAAACCAGCAACATGGCATCGCCAGTTATATTTTATGCTGTTTTATTCACTATTGAACCAAAAGTGTCATTGTAAATATAAAACTGCTGTATAGTTATGCTTTTATTACTGCATATTAAGGTGTGTTTTGTGTACAATAATAATAATAATAATAATAATAATAATAATAATAATAATAATAATAATTATTATTATTATTATTATTATTATTATTATTATTATAGCTACATAAATATCAAACCTTAATCAAAGTACCATGATGAATGTTTAATCCTAAGAAAAACTGTATGCTGAGATTAAGTACTACAGTATGTGGTAGTCGTACGATGGGGTGGGCAAAAAACAAAACATGAACTGTAGTGTGATAGATACGAGGACGGTAATGGGCGTAAAATGAAATCTGTTCCTTCTCACAATTCTGGGACTCAAAATGCATCTACACTGCTGGAATCCTAATGTGGACATCCTTACTTCAAGACAGTAAGCTAGCGTTTGTATATGTATTAGTGAAACGTACATTCAATGTATTATAGAATCTGTAAATTGATGTGTCTGAGTGGTGTTTATTTTTAATAAATGAAAAATAACCGATTTTGCCAAATAATAATATAAACCGATACCCCCCCCCCACCACAAAACTTAACAAAAAATAAAAGCAGAGAAATTCAAGCCCTTAGTATATTTAAGTTCTCTAAAAAAAAAACTAAAAAAATCAATTATCTTTTCAAGGAACGAATTTAATTTGAGCTCATTCATGATACCAATTCATTGTGAAAAATGGCAACATGTTTCAAAAGCTTTGCCACTTAATTTGATATCTTTCCAATTTTTTTGCAAGGGTGTGCAATACTTTGATGGACCCAGATTCAGTTAAAATGTGTTTGCCCACTGACGATGGGAATGGGAATGTAGAGATGGGAGCCCAGCTAACAAGATTTAAGTTTTTGCAGGTATCAGGCTTTTAAAGACTGTCACCCACACCTGTGAGAAGAAACTAACCCAAGACTATCACAGCTACTGGAATCAAGCTGTTCTTTGGGGTACAAATTGAACATTTGTGAAACTGCAAAAAATATTGTAATGACTGTAATGTATTTTAAATAATATAAAACCAGTAGCAAATATTATTAGAAGTCTGTGAAAGCACCTGCTGGAAGGAGTCAAACTTGGCAGGCTCTTATCAGAATAAGACCTTGTTAGCGCATTAGAGTTTTATGAGAAAAGACAGCCAATTTCTTTTGTTACTTTCATTACTTTCAGATAACAGAAGGTAGCAGTTTATATTAAAATAAACATTTTTAGAAAATGCTTACGGTAGTGTCTCATATTAATCAACACCAAAAATTGGCCGAAGGCTAGGATGTCTTAAAACCTGCTTCAACTGGATTTTGTATGAATAGAGAAAAAGATCAGACTTAACACATTTAGATGTAAATAACTGGACCTTACACTAAAAGCTTAAAAGACTCCATAACAGATTAATGGAGTAAAATAATATTAAAATTTCTAGGAGCAACTGTTATACTGAAGAATTAGAAATACATCTTATAATGCCATTTAAAGTTAAACTGTTGAAAGAACATATTGAGAGTGCATTATAACAGACGCTTGACATTGACAAGGTTATGAACAAACTGTCAAAACACATTTGAGATAATGTTTATTTAATTTAATCAATTTAAGAATTAGTTCAGTCTCTGTTTCTAACTAAACAAAAATAATATACATTACAATATCCATTAAATTAAATTTATTTAATTTATTAAATAAATGTTTAGTTTATATAAAGGTTTACTGCAATAAAAGGCAGGAATTGATATGTTAGAATATTAGACAATAAAATGTAAACTGTATAACTTTAGTACACAATAAAACTACAGAAAAATAGCCTCACCCTTATTTGCTTGCAAGCAGAGCGATGCTAGATATGGAAGGTTCTTCTTGGCAATCAAAGCCAGATTTACTTGTTGTCCATAGTTTTGAATCCAAGGCCTTTCTATAATAAGAAATCCTGGCAGTCGAAGCGAGCATTTCATAAATTAGGGGAGTTGTGTTCAGCACCAGTTCTTATCAAATAAGTAGTGACTTTCTTTGAGAGAATACTGACTTCATGTGGTGAATTTGGAGAAGTGCTTACAACGGTGTTTCATATTAATCAAAACAATAGCCTTGGCAAGAAGACGGGTGTCTGAATCTTGCTTGAGCAGGCAACTTTACAACTTAACATGTTTATTATAGCTTACATTTAAAAGAAATTAACTGAACAGCAGTCTTTGACCCTCCCTATCCCACCACTCAGAGTGGAGCCGAAGGAACACTCGGCTAAATCTACCTTCCCCATTACTCCCCCCTCCCGGGAAAAATAATCCGCATTTTGGTGGTCTTTCCCCGCACGGTGTACCATGTGGTACATGAAGGGCTGCAATGCCAGATACCACCGAGTTATCCGGGCATTGCTGTCCTTCATTGTGCTTAACCACTTGAGTGGGGCGTGGTCTGTGACCAGATCGAATGAGTGTCCCAGCAGGTAGTATCGTAAAGAGTGAGTAGCCCATTTAATGGCCAAACACTCTTTTTCGACTACGGAGTAGTTGCGTTCCCGAGGTAACATTTTTTTACTGAGGTATAATATCGGGTGCTCTACTCCAGCTACTTTTTGGGACAAGACTGCACCCAAACCTACATTCGATGCGTCGGTGTGGAGGATGAATCTCTTGGTGAAATCTGGAGTAATAAGAGTGGGGGCCTGGCAAAGTGTACGCTTAATAGTATCAAACGCTCCCTGACACTCAGCTGACCATTTAATTAAATTTGGAGCACTCTTTTTGGTGAGGTCGACTAACGGGTTAACCACTGTGGCGTACTCGGGGATGAAGCGGCGGTAATAACCGGCTAAGCCCAGTAGTGACCTCACCTGAGTCTTGGTTTTGGGGATCGCTGCATCAACCAAAGCCTGGATTTTGGTGACTACAGGTCTCACCCTTCCATTCCCCATTAAAAATCCCAAATATTGAGTCTCTGTTTTGGCAAACGCACATTTTCTCAAGTTAGCTGTCAGCCGGGCTGCCCTTAGAGACTGAAGAACGGCTGCAACCCTAGCCAAATGCTCTCGCCAGGTGGAGCTGTATATCACCACGTCATCAATATACGCTGCTGCATATTCATGATGTGGGCGTAAAACCTGGTCCATCAGTCTCTGAAAGGCAGCGGGCGCACCATGTAGCCCAAACGGCATGGTTTTAAAGTGGAACAGCCCTTCTGGTGTTGAAAATGCGGTTTTCTCTCTGGAGCTGCGGGTTAAAGGGATTTGCCAATATCCCTTCGTCAGGTCCAGAGTGGAAATAAACCTCGCTTTTCCCAGTCTGTCTAAAAGTTCGTCGACCCGAGGCATGGGATATGCATCGAACTTAGCAATAGCGTTCACCTTTCTGAAATCCACACAGAAGCGGTTGGTGCCGTCTTTCTTAGCCACTATGACGATCGGACTGCACCACTCGCTCCTGGAAGGCTCAATCACCCCAAGCTCGAGCATATCCCATACCTCTTTGCGAACGCCACTTCGTCGACTTTCCGGGATCCGGTACGGTCTCTCTCGCACTGTGACACCTGGTGGAGAGATAATGTCATATTCAACTAAGTTTGTCCTGCCGGGCACGTCAGAAAAAACATCGCTGAACTCCTCAATAAGCTTACGCAGCTCTCTTTGCTGATCCGGAACCAATTGTTCCCCCATAGAAATCGCTCTTGTGCTCGGGGTCTCTGAACAGGGACCTAAATCATCCTCCATATTGCCTGGGGCTATAAATAAGACCTCCCTTGCCTGCCAGGGCTTTAATAAATTGACATGATAAATTTCACGTTCATTTCGGCGATCGGGCTGTCTAATTTCATAATTTACTTTCCCTATAGCCCGAATCACCTCATACGGCCCCTGCCATTTAGCACACAGTTTCGATTCAGATGAGGGAAGTAGCAGCATTACCTTGTCCCCTGGTCGAAAGGTTCGAATCCGTGCATTTTTGTTGTAATGCTGCTGTTGTCGGTGCTGAGCCGATCTGAGGTTGTCTTGGGCCAAACGACCGACCAAATCCAGCCGATCTCGTAGTAGGAGCACATACTTCACTACATTTTTAGACGAGCCTTTGTGCTCCTCCCACCCCTCCCTCAGCAGGTCGAGAATGCCGCGAGGCTGCCGGCCGTACAGGAGCTCAAAGGGGGAGAACCCCGTTGAACTCTGCGGCACTTCTCTCACCGCAAAAAGGAGGTAGGGAAGAAGCGATGCCCAATGTTTCTGCTCCTGTGTTACAAATCGCCTCAGCATCGACTTTAAGGTCTGATTAAAACGTTCAACCAAACCGTCCGATTGTGGATGATAAACGGACGTCCTGATGGGACGTATTTTTAATATTTTGTACACCTGCTGTAACGTATTGGACAAAAAATTGGTTCCGTGATCAGTCAAAATCTCCTTGGGGATCCCTACTCTAGCCATAATCTGCGCTAACTCGGTGGCTATTGCAGCTGCACTAGTGGACCTCAATGGAACTGCCTCTGGGTATCGCGTTGCATAATCCACCACTACTAATATATGCGTATACCCAGAGTCAGAAGGTAGCAACGGGCCCATTATGTCCATTGCAATGCGCTCGAACGGAGTGGAAATAATCGGCAGTGGGACCAAAGGAGCGGGGCGCACTCGACCTGGCGCTACTCGCTGGCAGTCTGGGCATGTGGCTACATATTTCGACACATCAGTATGAAGACCGAGCCAATAGAATCGAGCCAATATTCGCTCCCTCGTCTTCTCGGCTCCGAGGTGCCCCGCAAAAGGGATATCATGCGCCAGCCTCATGACCTCGGTCCGACAAGACGGGGGAACCAATAATTGTGTTACAGGCTGTCCTGTGCCCGCGGCTAGGTTTACCCTATATAGTAATTGCCCCTTTATACTGAAATGTGGATATACTAGCGGCCCAGCGCCATCAACATCCTTACCTTCAATGGACCGGACCTGCCCCCAAGCGTGCACCAGTGACGGGTCGTTCTTTTGGCCCCACACTAGGTCCGCGCTTGAGTACCACGGGTCCGGTATATTGAGAGGGGCTGGAATAACCTCTGCCCTAGTCGGCCCAGTAACCTCGCTCTCTCGGTCGCACTGCGTTCCCACTCCCTTCGACTGGCGTTTGTTACCATTACAGCACTCTCCCACCAGACCCCAGCCTTGTCTCAAAGACGCTCCCTCCCATTTCGCGGTCCGTCTCTCCTTATTTGTTTTTCTAGGACGGAACAGAGGGGAAAACATTTCAGGATGAAAAGGAAACACATCACCAATCCGTTCCTTTTTCCCTTTTTCTGCCACGTTTACGTGTGTGGCTGAGACTGCCATTATTTGCACCAATTCTTTGAATTTTGGCCAGTCTCGGCCCAGAATAACTGGGTGCGGCAACCTTTCCGCCACCCCGACTACAAGGTGACGTTTTATCGGTCCTACCGATAAATATACTTTTAGGGTGGGGTATGCCGCCGTGTCTCCATGGATACAGGAGATGGCCACCTGACCTTGTGGCCGCCACGACACACCGCCCAAGAGAGCTGTCCTGATCAAGGTTTGCTCACACCCTGTGTCCACTAACGCGTGGGTTTTCACATTCCCTAAAACCACGTCAATCAGACAGGGCCCCTCCCAACCGTTTTCCCCCTGCTTACCCGTTCCAGGTGTCCAGTTGCATGCAGCCACGTCACACTCCATAGCAGCGGGGCATGACCTGGCCCTATGTCCTGGCTGGTTACACCTAAAACAGAGTGGAGGGACAGAGGGGGCATAGGTTAAATATCTGTCCCGCTGCTGGTAGGGCAACGGGGCAGGGGCAACACCTCTACCCCAGCTGGGGGCCATCCTCGGTCTCCATGGGGGGGAGGCAAGGGGGCCCAACGGGGTCGGCGGTCTGGGAGGTCTGGGTGCCGGGACCGAGGGTGATGGTGGTGGTGTTGGAGGAGAGGGAGGGAGAGGTTGGTTCCTGAGCAGGGCAGGGGCTGACAGGATCCCGACCCGGGCTGACGTCAAAGAGTCCTCAAAATCTTCGGCCAATTTGACCGCCTCCTCCAGGGTGTCAGGGTTGTGGCGCCGTACCCACGCCTGAGTTTCGGCGCCGACCACATGGCAGAATTGTTCCACCACAATGGCTTCCCCCATTTGTTGAGCGGTCTTCTTCTCTGGGGTCAGCCAATGGACCATGTGGTCGCACAACCGCTGTGCCACCACCCTGGGGCGTGTCTCCGGGGCTCTCCGGTACTCGCGGAACCGCGTCCGGTGGGTCTCCGCGGTGATGTTGAGACGACGGAGGATAGCCTGCTTGACTAGGTCATAGTCAGTGGCGTACTGGTCGCTCAGGGCTTGGTAAGCTGCCTGCGCTTCCCCGATCAGGCAAGGTCCTAGCTGGCTTGCCCAGAACTCCCGAGGCCATCCCGCCGCGGTTGCCAGCCGCTCGAACGCCACCAAAAATGCCTCCGGATCATCCTCCGCCGTCATTTTCATGGCCCGTGCCTTCGGGGCCGACATCAATGATGTTCCGGTAGGGGTCGCTCCTGCAGCAACGATCAGCCCTACCCGTTCAATGAGCGCCGTATAGCGCTCCTCCCTCCGTCTCTCCTCTGCATCCCGTCTGGTCTCCAGTGCCTGCAGCAACTCCGCCAGCGCGTTGCGGTCCATAGTCCCGTGTTCTGACACCACGTGTGGCAAAGTGGCTAGTGGAGGGGAACAGGTATAACGGTGATGCGATGCAGGAGTGACAGGCAGACAACAGTTTCCAGTGAAAAGGTGCTTTTATTTATAATCCAGGTCTGGTGACCGTTAAATAATAAATCCCCGGCTATACACAACAATGTGTAAAGCACGGGGATAGCAATAATACAGACACAGTCCCGAACAAAACGAACACACGGTCACCAGTCCTGGGTGAGTGCAGACGTGCTTGTGGTGGGTGAAGACACTGTATTTCGTGACGGTTCCGTGCAGTGGTGATCCGGATTGTGCTGACCCTGGTCGACAGCTCCGGACAGGTGAGTTAACTGTCTGGTGGTGCAAAACGCAGACAATTACAAACAAACACAACAAAACACAACACGCAGTTCTCTGTAACAACGAGAGCTCCTCTCTCGCTCCTTCTCTCTCCGAACATTTACCCAAACGAAGGAAAAGACCAGCGTTACCCTGGCCCCTATATGTAATCCCGCATGATATCGAGATAAACGGTTGCAGCTGCCTTATTACTTGCAGCTGCCTCTCGTTTATCTCTCAAATCAATACGGTCTTACAACAGAGTCGCGCTTCCATCCAGGCTGACCCACTTCCCTGACCCGGAAACGAACTGTCAGGCCAGCCCTTCCAGATGCTTCTCCTCCCGTTCTTTAGCGCCCTCACAGGTTGGGAGGAAGATTCATCACCAGAACTCATCTTTCCGTCACAGTCCCATACTTTGTTTGTTAATGTCACATATAAACTTGTATTGTATTATAGCAAGGACTCTGAACTCTGGTCTACCTGATTATGATTTTTTGGCAAAAAGTTACATCCAATCAGTTTTAAAATGAAGTTGAGCGATCCTTCTAGAATGTATCATTAACTCAAAGATAAGAAATGTCAAGGCTGAGTGATGATTAGATTTACTTGGCACTGGAAAATCCTATATAAGCCCAGAGCAAAACCCCATTCGATACCATTGATCTTGATTTTGCAAGCTGGCATGATCCATGCTCTGAGAGTCTCTGAAAAACTGATTGCTATTGGTGTCGTATTTAGAATTCTTTGCCTTTGAAGACAGTTCCTTTCCTTACATTATATTTTACATTACCTATTTTGGGAGGTAGGAACTATTTTAATCTCTATCTCTTTTATATTGGATGCATTGCTATAAGGTATATGATTTATATTTTAGCTGTAGAGAGTGATATATTGGATGTGCTAAAATTTATTGGTGGGCGTTTTTAGCTTTTTGCATGACTAGCCTAAGGACTAAGCATATGATAACTAGATTTGTATTACTGTATTGAAGTATTAATGCTGTTTACCTGTAAAGGCACTGGAGATGCCCAGATTTCCTGCCAGCTGGGATTCGAAGTAATCTGTAACTACTCAGTCCATTTTTAAGCATTTAATAAACCGAAAGAGTACTGATACTACTCTGATTCGTTAAAACTTCAAATCGAATGAGTCTGTGTGATTTTTTGGATTGTTTAAAAAATCATCTGGACACACTGCAAGCCCAGCGCATGAACGTTCTACTTACAGGATTCCAAAACATCCGTCTCTTTCTGACTCCTTCACAGGATCCGTCTGGCAGTTGAAGGGTTCTGTAGTAGTAATTATTTCCTGGAACTGACACTCTCCCCCTTGATGGAAATACGGGACCTTAGCACAGCTCACAGCTGTAGGTCTACGGCTATGCAACAGCCAGGATCTGTGGCTCCGCTGCTTTTTTAACAGGCATAGGCTCCCCGGGCATGCCCCCCCCCCCATCCAATCAGGAATGAGCTTTCCTGTTAATTCAACACAGATGAACCAGCAACAGTGTCCCTCCCTGTCAGAGGCTCTCTGGTATTGGAATGTCACTGGTTTGACTTGTGTTGTAACATGTCAAAGAGAAATAATAGCAGATATTATTCTGGGGAAATAGGATAAGACCTGGTTACTTGGAGTTTCAAAGGACCCTTTGAAATTCATATTTTGGCTGGGTGGAGGGCACGTAAAAATACCAACACCCATTAACAGGTCGCTTTACCATTGGCTGAATGCCAGAGACAGGGGAGGGGAACCATCTTGTGTTAAGGGGTATTTAACATCTTGTGAAGTTGTAAGAATTTTAAATGTCTGTTCTGTACTTGGAACATAATTCCCTGCATGTATTATAATAAACCTATTATTAATTGAAGAAAATGACTTTGCGCATTTTCTTAAGAAACATTAGAACTCTTTTTTTTTGTTTTAAATCAACATCAACTTGATAGTCCCATTCATCATAGTGTAAGTGAAATGGCTGTCAGGAATTAAGGCTACAGGCCTATTGCACTCCAACCTGTAGTAAAAGAACTAGGGCAGAAAAATGGGGACCAGCATGACTAAACAACTGGCTAAAATATCAAGCTGACTCTTACTGTTATTACTTATTGTCCATCTTAACCACACTATATAAATAAACACATCTAATAAATCACTTACATGTTTAGACAATATTATTACTCTGATGATCTCTCTTACATTTTTTAATACCATGCATTTGCTTTCTGCCGTTAATTTTGTTTTGCATTGCTGGTATTTTCCAGTTGTGTGGGTTAATTATCTTGAAACATAATCAATGTTTTTTGTTTTTTTTCTCTTAATCTCCTATTTGCCTGGGAGCTGCTAATAATGGGAAACTAATTCTACATCACCTTATTCCAGAGAGATTTGACTAATTCGCAATATGCGTAATTCATATATTCATAAATCTTCCAATAAAATATGATAATATGTGCAAAGACAATATTCACATTTTTTGTAAGAGCAAGTTATTGCAATATAGCATTCAGAATGCAGGACATTATCATATTTTAACCAACAAACAACCAAAGGAAAGTGTTGTATTATATAAGCTAGTAGACAACCTACTTTTTAAAATAAAACTGAAAACCACACTGTATGCTCTTTATACGCTATAGGACATTAACAGCTTAGTCATGAAGAAAACTCTAAAAGCAAATTAAGCTTTTTAATGACCACTGCAAAGGATATTAAATCTTTTAATGCATGTTGCCTCAAAGGAGAAAATAAGGTTACTAAATACTTACGTTGTTTCTATGACCTACGAATCTTTCCTTCATATTTCCTAAAAGTACACATGAGTTTTTAAATGTCTCCAAATTCATTACAGTAGACTCTTGACTGTAAATAATTATATTTTGATATAGAACACTACATTGATTCAAAAAAGTATTCAACCAGCTAAAAAAAAGTTACAAATTCACAGAAGACAATGATTAATATGTATTTAATCCATATTTGATCACTGCAAATGTAATGTTACTGCATTGTTAATGCATGTAATACACATAGCATTTTTACCGTGGATAAGAAGGAACACAAATGTTTTATTTGCATGGAAGTTCAAAGATTGAAGACTGTATTCATTTTCACTCACTCATAGTTTGCAGTTTAATAGGCATTGTCTATATTGAGTTACATTGATTCTTGGACAGCACATAATAAAATTGTTTTTGACAGCCAATAACAGGCCCTGACTTGTTACTGTCAAATCTGTTTCTTTGTTGATATTACTGTATTGTCTGACATGTAGTAGGCCTGGCCAATTTTTTATCAAATGTTTCTAAATTGTAGAGCACATCTAGCCATCTGAATTTAACCAAGTTTGAAGGCTAAGATTGTGATGGAGAACAGTACCACATTTCAAATCGAATGTTGAATAAATTATTCAATTTGCAAAATGTTTGTTTAGGACATAGTATAAATTCAATATTTAGTGTGTTCAGTCATGAGAAGTTTGACCAGCATAGTGATGGACAGTTTTTTAAATCTTCACACTTCATTTTAAGGTCAGTGCAACATTTGCATTGCTATACAGTTGCACATTAGCCATAACTTCTCTAACATCAGTCATCACCATGCCACTTGCAAAGGTTGCAAGGTCTGATGCCTGGAGATTGGGTTTACCAAAATACATTAACTTTGTTCTAGGAGCATTAAAACCATCTGTTGATGGGACAATATTTATGTCACATTTTCAGATTCCACTGAATCACAGGTTGGAGTTCAAAACTTTGGAGACTGATTAACAACATAAGTATACACACTGCAAACAGGTAGTACTTCAAATGAAGGAGTATTGTAGTTTATTCAGTACCTGCTGTAAGAGCTTACTGTATCTCTTTTCCTATTAGACAAAGACAATAATGATGTTAATTCTCCTGTAGTCACAAATCACAGATGCCCCCTGTCTCACTGAGCTGCTTCCCTAGTACCTACCGTACCTCTGTGCCATAACATGATATCACATCACCAGTTCAAAATGCTGCCAATGATGGCCATGGTTACCTAATCTACAAATCTGTTGATAGGGATGAAATCTGCAAGTCTTCTGTATTGAAACTGACAGTTTTTGAAAAGGTCAGCAATGATTTGTCATGGACAACTGGTAATTATGTTTGTTTTCCAAGAAATCCACAGTAATTACAAGAAATGCAGCACTCGTTATTTCTAGTTTGCTGACTCTCCTATTGAGGTTATAGTGATTGATGGCGGCTGCATTTCAGTAATGGTTGCATTAAAGAATGAAGCTGCTTTCCATTATGAACATGGTAACAAACAATTCTGTTTCATTCTGTTTCATGGATTAAACTGGTGCTTAATTAGAAAGTAAGTATGAAGACATCAAGCTTGAATGTAATGTGTTAAGCAAGCTTATGATACCCTACTTTAAACCTAAGGCACCATTTAAACTAAAGTGAGTGCACCATAAACCGAAAACACAGCCATGCATATTTCCAAAGATTTAAAATGATAAAGTATACATAATGTAGGCTGTGAATGAAATAGAGCAAATGAAGAATGCATCAGTAGGGTCCTTGTTTATCTTTACACAAAGACAACCCTAAAATACTTATTAAAGCAGTAACAGTGTTTGATATTTTGTATAGCGTTTGTATCGATACCCACACAAAGCACGCAAATGTTATGTAGTATTATTTTAAATTCAGAAATAGTTTCAATAACAAAGGCTGCGCAAGAACCAACGTCCACACATTTTCTGAGCGAGCATTGTAACCACTTGTGGTATAGTGGGTTGCAGTACACATGTGTAAAGGTGATGCAGTGCTAAAAACAACAACAAATGACACAGTTCTGATGAAGTGATGGGTTTTTAATTGTAATCCAAGGGTCGATACTGTCCAACAGAAATTATAAATGAAACACAGGCAATACACAACAATGTGTACTGCTCTGTATAATTAATGCACAGGGCAGTCCCAAATAAAGTACATGTATTCAAAAGACACACACACAATACACATACACAATCACCAGTCCTTAGTGAGTACAGTAGTGCTCATGGTGAATATACAATTTATCTTGCTCCAGTGTACTGATGTTCTGGGTAAATGCTGGCCTCTGGCAACAGCATCAGAAACCTGTTAGCCATCTAATAACAACAAGTAACAATTAGACAAAACAAACAAAACACTCACAATACAATAATATGTGTCCTTCTGGGTTCAAAGCGTTAACAAAAAACAAAGGAACAGATCACGTCTCTCCATCCCCTATTTGTACCGTCACACACGACCCCTTGGTAAATGGGGGCAGCCACTCCTCCAATTCATGGCTGCCACATCGTTTCCCTTCTGAGTCGATGAGTTAGTGCATCGGAGTTCTGCACCCTTTCTAGATGACCGACTTCCTTTTCCATCCCTGGGAATGAATTGTCATGCCAACCAGTCGAGGCTACTCTGTTCCCGTTACATAGCACCCTCACAGGCCAGGAGGGAGATTTACAACCAAGAATCATTCTATTTCTGTCACACCACTGCACAAAAGAGCCAGGCTTGTTTGCATAAGCAGTTTATCTCTCCAACAGGGGTCAGAATCAGTAATGGCAGTGAATCATGCAACACTGATTGTTGTTTGTATCACATTAAGATTAGTTATACTGTTTAACTGTTCTTATTTTTGGGGTTTTGGTACATGACGCTGTACTAAGTGGAGTGTTTAAATGATAATAGTGATGTCACTAATTAGCATATTCTTCATATATAGAATTACAGAGATCTCTCAAAGGATCACAAGAGATTGTAATTACTGATGTTTAGCCAAAGAATAATCAACAGTTGTCAGGAAGAAGCTGATAGTTGCATGCTTCTCCATGCAGCCGCTGATCATGTACCATGCTTTGTACAAACAATAGATACATATTATTACTGCTGCAAAGGGCTGTGAATTTGATTCATATTTCACCAAAGGGTCTCTCAAAAATGTGGCCAACAACTTTTTCAAGCCATTCCCACTTCCAAGGATTCTTTACTATGATAGTGCGAAACATCATAGGTAGATGTCTGCATTTTACTGTATGTCCTTAAAAATGTATTCTATAACATTACAAATTATAAAAGCATAAGGCATATGGGTGCTTCGAAGAAAAAAGAGGTTCTTGCCTCTAACATTTCGCCAGTGGAAGCTGAGTTAGATAAATGGAGCCAGCCATAATAATTTTCATGACCTAAAATCTCATAAATAATGAGACTGCTGTACATGATTATTCGGCTTGAAAAGAAACCAACTGTATCTGACATTAATTATTGTATTTAGCTAACATTCTGTTACTATTCCAGGAAGGACTACAGCAAAGAAAGGCAAAACCTAATATAAAATACTGTACTACTATTATGGCTTCAGTCAGACCTTTGTGATAAGCATCAACTTATATGACAGGTACATACGATTAGAACCAGCTCATCCTGAAAAACATCTGGTTGTACAGAGTGCAAAGCTAAGCCAAAAGGACCCCTGAAAGAGTGAAAATATTGATTTAAATGTAAGTTGGCAACTGGTTTTAAACTAACAGGAATATGTGTTACTTTTTTTTGGTGAAAATTAACATGAAAGCTGTTTACTAATAGTTTAAATGATTTTTCACCTGATTTGCTGACATATTGGCTTTATTTTGGAACCACTATATGGTTGTGATGGGCATTCTGCATGCTGTAGATGTAAGTTATGGGGACCTGTAAATAGGTTTTTGTCTTATCCTTGATAATGGATATGGGTGGGGTGGGGATAATTTAAAAAATAAACTAAGGGAGGTGATGTAAAAAGACTATGGAATGCACAACTACAACAAAGTACTATTGTATTGTAGTATTCGGCCAAATAGTTTAGGTAATTGTAGTTTCTAGTGCATTGTACAGCCTTCTGTTTTGTAATCTGATTTGCTTTCTTTAATATATTGCTTTATTTATATATTTATAGCTTCAGATTTTTTTTTATTTATTCTAGCTGTCCGAAAAAAAACAAAAAAAACATATGGTGACAAGCTCCCAGCTCACTGTTCCAGTTGTGTTGAAATAGGCCTTGTATTCATCTCAAATTTGTTTGGACAATGCAGTTGCATTCTGCATTGTTGCTAGGCGAAGCATACTTTCAGGCTCATTCTTCCACGATCCATTAGTGACCTACCTGTGTAATGGTTTGAAGCGTATATCCCTTGCCTTTCCATTCAGTTCATTGAGCTGAGATGTGGTTACATATACAAGTCTGCCTTTGGCTAGAAGCTATGTTTGGTGGCTGGGAATTGATTCCCAAAATTGATCAAAAGCAAAGACATGTATGTACTGTCAGCGTATTCAGAAAGCACCATGTCTGTCACCTCTCCATCCCTGGATGTGGCCTACCAGTCCATGGCAGCGCATTCACGTTGATTTTGCAGGACTATTTGAGGGACATATGTATCTGGTCATTGTTGATGCCCACTCAAAGTGGCCAGCAGTTCAAATAATGGACACTACTACTACCAGCAAAACCATTCAAGTGCTGCGAGAGCTGTTCAGTCGTTATGGAATTCCTGAACAGCTTGTCAGTGACAATGGACCTCAGTTAATTTCCAGTGATTTTGCAACATTACATGGATAAAGGCAATATTTGCACCCAGTCATTTGAAAAAAAAGGCATCATACTAGTTACGTCAAAAGTAGTGACATCAAAATGGCATATTCTGAGTCTAAAAGATTATACTTGACCTTTGACTCATATTTGACTCCTGTGCACCCAGACCTCTTTCAAATAAAATATCTTGTTTTAAGTCACCCGACAACACTCACAATTCATGGTTTTTAGACACTTTTAAGAAATCTGTCTCCATAAAGATTTACAATCCTCCTCCAACAATGGCAACACCAACCAAGCGAACCAGACAAATAATCTTTAAATCTGACAGCAACTAAAAACCAAATAAAGAGCATACCCCATTGAAACACCTTTTCATTAAAAATACATTATTTTTTGCAGTTTAATATATACCCAGTTTAATTCACCATTCCTGAATTATCAAAAAGAAAATTATATTTAAGATTCTTTAATATTGACTTAATTTACATTATTATTATTCATTTAATTTGCTTGCAATTAGAACCTTAACACCTGTTTATTGTGTTTTATTTTTCACAGATAATTGCCATGTATTATAAAAAATAATAGATGGGCTTCAGTGAGTTAAAGGAAAATAATTCTATCTGTCAGGTTTCTGTGACAGCTTATAAAGTACTCGACCTAACGGTCTTGTAGTTTCTGATGCTACAGAAACCCTAGTTAGAATCATTTTCCTGTAACTCACTGAAGCCCATCTATTTAAGTGATAGAGCCCGTTGATGCAGGCTCTACCATGTGGTAGATGACTTCAACTGGAGTTATGCATCCCGAGCCGTAGGTGAGGGCGCTAACGAAAGTCAAGGTCATGCGGGGGTCCAGAGATGTGCAAGGGGTTGTTTGGGTGGCAGGGAGCAGGTTACAACATGCTCACCTACATACACAGAATCAGATGAAATAATCAGATATGCGTCACACTCTTTTAACCGTCACTGAAGTCAAAATTTTATAGGGTCGGATATGTAGGATTGCTGACTGTATATATCCTTAAAATCACCCATCTTTCACCATGTTATAAAGTAACAGAGCCATTAAATATGTGTTTCAATTACCTATAGAACATTTGAAAGTTGTATTTAATTGCCAGAACACTGCCTATTTATGCACTGACAGGTGGATTTTTAAAAGAGGTCTTGTGCGTGTGCGTAACAGCATTTGTAACTCTGTGTCCAATCTAATAATCAAGCAACGTACTGACTGTAAATGAGCTTCACTCACTCGGGTTTGGTGCCCGTTTAAAAACCACTGACCCGACACAGAATTGCAGTTTTGGCGTTTTCACGCACTTTTAATAAGACAAAATAAACATCTAGCTCCTTCAGAGCACTACCTTCACAGACAGGATCACCCTGTCTATCACACCGGACAGCTAAGCTGTTTACCGGTAGACAAACACACAGTACTCACTTGTGACTGCTTCAGAAACAGGGCACACACCTTCCCACTTCCTTCTCCTAAGCAGGCCCAAGCAGATTGGCTGCACCCTTTTTAAACCCTGTTCCTGGCACTAATTTGCAATAACCACCAGGTGCGGGTGATAATGAACAAATAAAACAATTAACAAAACAATTAAATTAACCAAAATGTGCATACGCACATGTTTTCTTTTTTTAGCAGGGAGGGATTAACCCTCTCCCTGTTCACAATATGTAAAGGCGTACTAGTCTCACCTGCACCAAACTCCATGAAATGAGCCTATCCTGTTGAATGAAATATGTAAATGAGAAGTGCAGGTGGTCTGAGGTAGTAGTATCGATTTTATGCACACCGCAATGTCCTGCACACCCTGTTTACACCTGGTTGTGCTCAGACAAGCTAATAGGTGGTGCAGAGCCAAGCTGCAACGATTCCATTCAAACCAAATGTGATTTAACAAACCTGTTTGATTATTGGATCTTTTATTCTTGCAATATGGCTTTGCAATTGCTTTGGCGAAGGAGACGTAGACCATACCCTGAAAATAGAATTGACAGAATATGTGAAAACTTTATGGATGCTACTTAGCAACAAATAATAAGAAACTATAGATTCAACAAACAGACCATTTTAGATATTTGTGAAATGTTGCAAAATGATCTAGAAGCCTCCACCAGAAGTAATCATGCAGTTCCTGTATTGATTAAGGTGACCACAGCACTCCATTTTTATGCCTATGGACTTTCACAGACCTCCAACGTTGACCGTCAAGGCCTTTCACAGTCCACCATATCAAAATGTATTGCGGAAGTAACGGATGCTTTGATGAACCAAATGGCACAATACATTGGCTCTCCAACTACAAAGAGAGATCAAGTAAAGACACAGCTTGATTTTTATAACAATTTGGGATTTCCAAAAGTCATAGGATGTATCGACTGTACTCATGTTCTGATAAAACTGCCAAGCATGAACAAGGGCACATTCAGAAATTGAAAACAATACCACTAAATGTACAAGTTATATATGACCACCAATGTATCATTACAAATATTCTAGCAAACGTCGCTGGATCATGTCATGATGCATATATTCTGCAAAGGAGCGAAATATTCAGGCTGTACGGAACTGGTGCATTCACTGACAGCTGGCTACTTGGTGAGTGTGACTTTGTTAAATTATCCACATGATTACATGAGAAGAATTGTAACTGTTATTTTATTTTTTTTACATTTTTTTGTGCTTGCACTTAAGTAGATTTCAATAATTTGTTGCCCTGGATAAGAGCATCTCCTAAGCAAATAAGCATATTATTAATAATAAAACAAATCATTTGTCTATTTTCTCCTGCTAGGTGACAGTGGTTATCCATTAAAACAATGGCTAATGGGCTCCCGAATGGCGCAAAATAAAAATAATTGGACACGACTAAATTGGGGAGAAAATAATAAAAAATAATAATTGGTGACTAGTAAATTTAAAAAAAAAACAAAAAAAACAATGGCTAATGACTCCTATCCACAAGCCTCACACAACGCATCCAAGAGAACTACAATCAGGTCTATTCATTTACCAGAAATGATGTTGAAAGAACATTTGGTATATTAAAGAATCATTTTAGATGTGTACATATAGATAATGGGGTTTTAAAACACCCACCCGAGAAATGTGCCAAAATTATAACGGCCTGTGCCATATTACAATTTGGCCATGAAAATAAATATGTCCATGTCCAAATGTTGCTTGGAAACAGCCAACGAGACCTGTTTAGCATTAATACACAATTTGTATGGACCCGCACAATGATACTCATTTACACATGTCCTGTGAAAAAAATATGAAATGATACAACAAACCACATAAATGTGTTAGTATTCTCATTTTACTACACAATGATACATATCAGAGAGCATTCTCATTTTACTACACAATGATACATATCAGAGAGCATTTTCATTTTACTACACAATGATACATATCAGAGAGCATTCTCATTTTATTAAACAATGATGCATATCAGAACACATTTCAAATAGTCTACTGCAGTATTTACATTTTCAACTAAAACAGTGTCAAGCCATTATAAGTAAATCAAACAAATAAAGTGTTAATCTTCTTGGAGATTACTTGCAGCAGTTAATTGACAACCCTAATTTGAAGAAATTATGATATGTAACTTATGAAATGTAAATCCATTATCCTCTTTTTTTTCTTTGTCTTCAGCTCTTTGCAGGCAAGCAACTGGCTTCAGCAATATCATTTTTCCTATGGCATTTACCACACACGTTTTCATGTATAACTGAATCACGGATGTCTAATGCACTTATGTGTATATTTTCCTCTTCATGTATATTGTTATCACTTAAATGATTTGCAATGATTAAGCAGCCTTCTTCCAAAACAATCAATATTGATTGTGTCCCTCTGACTACCAATCTGAATGTGATCATTTTGAATATATATGCAATTGAATTCTTTCTTTTGATACAGGTCAGTAGCAATATGTATCAATCCAGCGCTTTAATAAATTGTTACTCTCTCTTTGTAGCATTAACATGTCATTTTCAGGGTATATTACTGTGTATAGTTTCAATCTCTTGCATGGAATGTTCTGCAGCTGTTTCACAAGTTGGATCTTCAGACACATCTTAAAAGATAGCGTTATGTTAGTTACATTGCAATGGTGGTTTTTATTGCACATGTATTCACTGCTGCACATTAACAGTTTCTGCTGGATACCCCGGAGCACTCCTAAAAGTAAATATGTTGCAACTAAGAAACACGTACAATATTGGTCAATTGACCTCCATTAGTCCGCATTGTTAGGCTATTATCCTAGCAGACGCCCTTATCCAGGCCAACTTACAATGGTTATAAAGTATTACAATATAGTAAGCTGATCCATCAACACCAGGCAGAAGGATATCTATATCATCAGATGGAAAGAAATGCAAATGGATGGAGATGCAGATGGATCACATTAGTTTACTGTAAAGCTATGTCTTAGTTGGTGCTTATCTTGGCGAGAGCCGAATTCAGATCAGCATGAAGTTTTAACATCTACTCTCATGTAATGGAAATCATGAAGATCTGGATATGTCCAGTGACTACTGTGCATAGTGCAGTTGGCAACAAGGGAAAGACCATGTGACAGCATGAAGAGACAGCTGACAGGAGGAAAGAGACCCCATTGGGGCTGGCAAGGATTAGATACCCTTGTCAGCATTATCCAGCGCTATGTTTTCAAAGGTAAACAGGATGCTGAAGAAACCCACCCTAGGCTTCTCAGAAATTAAAGAGAAAAATACCCCTAGAGCGGGGGCAGAGTATGACTCAACGTTGGATAACACAGTTAACGACTTAGGAACGGAAATGAATATGAGAATGGAGAGTACTTCACAAAAGACTAGTTCAAGATCTGCAGTTAGCAGAGACATGGAACTCCAGGTTTGTGTCTGCGGCTGGATACAACTAGTGATGAACCTAATGATCCTTGCAAACCGGGTCAGATGAATCAACGTAAGAAAGAAAAGAACCTCAACGGGCACACGACTGGAGTAAAATGGCCAAGAGTTTCTGAGAAAACTGTGTGGGACACTGTAAACACAGATCTCTGTTTTACTTTGGAAAGGTTAAGTGGAACAATTGAAAAGTAGCTGGATAAATTTGGGGATGTCATCTACGCACATGGAAGCGAGAGGTTTGGTTTTGAAAAAAGGAAGGAAAAAGTACAAACTATTCCTGGAAAGTCTAGACGGCAGCAGGAGATTGAACACTTAGTTAGAGAAAGGAAGCAGCACAGGAAGCAATGGAGAAAAGCAGAACAAAGTTAGAAGGAGGGACTCAATCTGTTACAAAGGGTCATGAAAGATAAACTTGCAACATTGCATAGAGCTGAGCACCTAAAGAAACGCTGCAAAAAGAAAGAGCATGTGAGAACTAACTTTTATAAAGATCCATTCAAATTTGAAGAAGTGTGACAGAAATACAATGAGTTCTGGTTGTAAAGATCCCTCTCAACCTGTGAAGGTGCTAAATAATGAATGGTCGGGAAGTCGGTCAGCCTGGAAGGAAGCGAGACTCTGTTGCAGGAACGTATTGATCAGAAAGGTAAACGAGGTAGCAGCTGCAAGCAATAGACACAGCTGCAATCGTTTCCCAAGGGGTCATGCGGAATAGCATAAAAGGTGCCAGAGAAATGCTAATCTTTTCCTTCGCTTGGTTTGAGATACAAGGAACTGGAAGGACCAGGAGATTGTCCCTTAGTGAAACTGAAAGTATTCTTGAGTGTTTTGTGTTTTTGTATTGTCTGTGTTAGTAACTGTCTGTGTTTGTTAAACCACCAGACAGCTAACACAAATCGAGAGCTGTTGCTTGGGGCCAACACCAAATCGGATCATAACTGCACTTTCACTCACTGCTTGTAAATATTATCATACACCACAAGCACTACAGCACGCATCCGGACTGGTGACTGTGTTTTGTATTATTGTGTGGTGGATAAAAGAATGTATTACTATTTGGTTGTGCAGAACCAGTTGTGTTTTCCCTCTATGCTTTACACATTGCCAGAGTTTTGTCATTTGGTCACGGGACCAGGATTATAAATAAAACCCTTCCTAAACTGGATTACAGTTGCCTGCCTGTGATTATTCCTGCACTGCATCACCCATCACCTGTACACAATCAGCAGCCAGTTTGCCACAAGAAGATATTCACCAGTGAGAAAAATGGCACACTAAAATCATATAAGTTTGAGCTGGAGAAATATTTGGAGGAAGCACATACAGATTCAAAAAGGCAGGAGCCTATGTCAATTCCTTCATACATCCCACCTATCAATCCACCTGAATACCAAATGGAGGACTGTGCACCTAATTGGAAAGAAGTAGAGTGAGCTGTGAAAAAAGCAAGGGCTTCATCATATCCAGGGCCTAATGGAGTTCTGTATAGAGTGTACAAGAGTGCTTCTAGAGTTCTACGAATCCTGTGGAAATTGATGAAAGTGGCATAGGAAAAACAGATTGAACCAAGAGCATGGCGCGGAGCAGGTGAAGTCTTTATACCAAAAGAAAAAGATTTTACAAGCATCAGTCAGTTTCACCCTATTTCCCTATTAAACGTAGAAGGCAAGATTTTCTTCAGCATTATTGCTCAGAGAGAACTGCTTCATTGACACTTCAGTACAATAAATGGACATTCCAGGTTTCCCAGGATGCTTAGAACACATCAGTGTAATCTGGCAACAAATTCAATCAGCTAAAAAGGAGAGGAAGGAGGTCAATGTGACATTCCTGGATTTGGCTAATGCATATGGTTCAGTGCCATATGAACTTCTTTAGGCAGCATTTGATTTTTTCAGTGTACGGATGACAATAACAAATTTAGATTTGCAATTTTGTTTTTCAGCTTCAGAATTCAACACTACATGGCAATGCCAAGAAGTTGGAATAATGGCAGGATGTATCATTTCTCCACTGGCTTTTACCATGGCAATGGAAGTAATTCTTAGGGCATCAAAATGGGTAGTGGGACACTGAACACTGAATGGGCACAAATGCAATTCAAGCCCATTAAATCAATGAGCATCTCTACAATTAAAGGTAAGGTAGTAGAGAAAAGGTTCTACATTAATGAGACAATACCAACAGTGTCCGAGAAGCCAGTGAAAAGACTTGGGAGATGGTACGACAGGGATTTATAGGACACAGTTCATGTCAGAGAAGTTAGACAATAAGCAGTGGAAGGGTTGAAGAGCATAGACAGCAGCACTAACAGGCTGCCAAGCTAGTGCTTTCAGTTTGGTCTACTGCCAAGAATGCTGTGGCCACTGACTCTGTAAGAGGTTTCCTTGACAACAGTTGAGAAGCTGGAAGCTTTAATCAGTTCATATGTCAGGAAATGGTTGGGAGTTCCACGCTGCCTCAGCAGAGTGGGACTGTATGGTAAAGTAATACTGTAGATACCAGTCTCTGCTCCAACCGAGGAGTTGAAGTGCACCAAAGTCCGAAGGGAACTTAGTAGATTCACACGACAAATGCATAAGGGAGGCAGCACCTGTGATGAAAACTGGAAGAAAGTGGGTGGCAAAGAAAGCTGTGGCAGATGCTAAGGCTGCCCTTCGAATCTGTGATGTCATGGGGTAAGTTCAGCATTGAAGAGGGGGTCTTGGTCTCAGTTCAGCTCCTCCTACATGGCAAAATGCAACCCCAGCTCAATGGAGGAAGCTGGTCGTCAACGAGGTGCAAAAGCAGGAGAGGATGAGGTGTGTAAAGGCTGTCTCCCAGGCCAAGCAGAGAGAATGAATGGGATGAGAGAGTGTGGAACAACGCAAGATCAGCTGGCAAGACCTGTGGACAATGGAACAGAACAGGATCAGTTTCCTCATTGGATCAACATATGATATTCTCCCATCACCACAGAACCTGAACCTCTGGGTGGGTGAGGATCCCTCACATTAAGGCACATTTTGACAGGATGCAAGGTGGGTCTTAGCCAAGAACGGTTTACTTGGTGACATGACCAGGTGCTGCGATGGTTGGCCTTAGCATTGGAAGACAAGCATAACCTGACCAATAAGTTGCCACCGATTCCATTAAAGCATTGCACACAAAAGACAGTATTCCTCCTTCCAGGAGAGCAACTACCAAAAAAAGGTGTTGAAACCAAGCCTTGCCCAGGACAACTGGAAGCTGCTAGACACTGGAAAATGCTGGCAGATATTGATCAATGGCTTATTTTTCCACCTGATATTGCCACCACTAACCTTCGACCAGACATTGTCTTGTGGTATGGATCAGCATGCCTTGTTGTTAGAGTTAACAGTGCCATGGGAGGATGCTTTGGATGAGAGGAAGAAACTTTAGTATGCTCAACTAGATGCTGAAGCGGAACAGCGAGGATGGAGAGTCCAGGTTTATCCAGTGAGGTGGGGTGTTGTTAACAGAGATGTCGGGTTCAGTGGCCAAGATTTGCATCGCACAGTGAAGAACTTATGTGAAGGAGCAGAAAGGATCAGTAACTGGCTATGGTTGAAATGGAAATATTCTGAGGATCTCAAGCACAATAGAAAGAAAGCAACGCTGATGTACAGGTAAGCAAGCTGGGCTGAGCTGAGTGGGGGGTGGAGGGGGGTGATGCTGGGACGCCAGAATCACCGTCAAGCCCTCTTGACATGTTGTGGGCTAGTTGACGAAACACTGAAGATGGAAGGTGCCCATCTGAAGACCCCAGAGATGTACCCTACTTAGTTCAATCCAGACGGTTGTCATGCTGATGCGCTGGGGAGACTGCACTGTGATTAATCCCCAGAGCCAGCATCACAGCCATTGTGTGTGCTGATATGCTGCAGAGGCAAAATAAGCTGATCCCTGGAGCCAGCATTACATTTCAGCCATCAACACCAGACAGAAGGATATCTACATCATCAAATGGAAAGAAATGCAAATGGATGGAGATGCAGATGGATCACATTAGTTTACTGTAAAGCTACATCTTAGTTGGTGCTTATCTTGGTGAGAGCTGAGTTAAAATCAGCTCAAAGTTTTAACATCTACTGTCTTGTAATGGAAATCATTAGTTAAGTGCAAATACACAAACGCAAATATTGCTACAAGTGAGCATATACAATAGTGTACATATCAAGTCAACATGACAGATTTTACACAGATGAGAAACTATCAAGCAGGGTTGAATAATTCGATTTGAGAGTCAATTGAGATTATTATTATTATTATTTTAATATTAGGCTACGCAGCTACTAATATTTTCCATCTCAGTTAATGTTTCTCTGGGAGTTGCTCCTCCACCTGTTCCTGTCTCGTATGCACGAATACATGCTTGCTTTTCTTTTGTCCTTCTTTTAAGATCTGCACATTTTTTTGTTTGCTTTGTGCTGCTTTTCACACAGGAGACTGCATTGATGTTTTTCTGATTTGATTCAATATTCTTTCTTTCGTGGTTGCTCCCAGCCTCAAGCTCTGTTATTCAAACAGTTCTTCTTTGTGTTTAAGGAGTCCATCAATCAAAAGATCATTTTGTTGGCTCATGAAGTTTTCAATCCGCATCCCTCTTCTTTTGTTGTAGTTGGGTTTCTTTTGTTGTATTTCCTACTTCTTCAATCATTTGTTCATCCGTAATAGTGCCTTCCTTACTACGCATCTGAGCGCACACCTCATTTAAATAGGGTGTTTCATTACAAATTAGCCTCATAATGCATGCATACACCTGCTGCAGGTTACAGCTGTGCTTTCCTGTTCTACCAGTACTGGAGGACTGTGATCATTTACAATCAATGCCAAACAGGTGAATGCAAGGCGAGCGTAAAGTGGATGCAGAATTTGAGCGCAAGTAGGACTGGATCACACCCTATTTAAAATCCACCTGTTAGTACCCACTGAATTAGTCTTTAAATTAAGACAACCCATGAAGTTATGCAGATTGAGTCTTTGTCGACTGGGGCTCTGTCAAAATGTACACAGACTATATATCGACGTGAACCCTGGTTCAGACAAAACTATTGCGAAAAACAACGATTGCAGCAAACCATTCATTTCAGCTGATATGACATGCGCATTACAGCTCCTAACATGGCCGCCGGTGATCAAACTCAAGGCGAATTGTTTGATATCTCATGAGAATTCAGACATATGAAGCGGCTGATATGGTAAGAAAGGGGAGGGAGATTAAGGAAGAAAACTATACCCCACGGAGATTTTTAAAACAAAGGGAAATAGTGAGGTATAGTAGGTGTAGACCTCTTGTTGAGTATTAATACAATACACTCTGCACTACAGCGATAATTCCCCATTGACAGTTACACCAATGAGATGAATTTTACACATTAAAACAATTAACATTTCGTGAAAAATAAATAAATAAATAAATAAAATTGCTAACAGCTACTATAGCCTTGCTTCAATTGCAAAACAATACATACACTTATTCTTGGTATATTTATAATATAGGTGAATGGATAAAAAAAAAAAAAAAAGATGCAATCTCTTTGTGACTGTGTGGGAGGGTAGTGGGTGGAGCTTTTGGGAAGGACCAGAAATGACAGCACACAGGAGCCGGAAATGGAGATTAGTCCTTAGAGCCCTGTATCATCAATGGTATCAGGGCAGGGTTTTATTTTACAAAAACAATAAAAATAGAACAGTCCAGTATTGCAAAAAATAAACAAGAAAACCACCTGGAATACCAGCAATGGTAAACTCAGGTTTGAAATAAAAAGAGTAAACAAAAATGTCACGGTTACAAAATAACAACAAAGGAAGCACTGGGTTTCGTTGTGGTACTGCGGTGGGTTTCCTCTCACCGCTTCTTAGCTCCCTTTCACAGATTAATGGCCAGTCCTCGGTTCCTCACTCCAGTAATCCAACAGTGTCCAAGATTTTCAAGCTTCTGTGAATAACAGCAGTGAATGAAAGCAACAAAGCAAGCACAGCATGTGTTTTCAGTTCAGCCCAGACAGCGCGAATGGCAAAACCATACTGCTTAAATACTGCCAAGTCCCACCCCTGCAATCAGCACGCTGCCCCACGTCAGCCAATCAACGAGAACAGCACAGCTGATTGCAATGATGGGACCCGACGGCCGCATGGTTCTACCTTGGGCCAAGATGGCTGCCTGACCCGGAACTTCCTGCATGGTCAGAGTTCAGCCTCCTGATCCAATCACGGTCAACCCTACACAGCGCTGCCGGTGGTCGGGAGGGCAAATTACGACAGGGACTCCTTCCAGTCCTGTCACACATCCCCCCCCTCAGAGTGGAGCCATAGGCACACTCGGCCAACCCTAACTTTAGTGGTAGGATATGCCTTGGTTTCTCCATGAATACACGAGATGGTCACAGACCCCTGTGGCAGCCAAGGCGTACCCTCCAAGAGAGCAGACCGAATTATAGTGTGACTACACCCTGAGTCCACTAATGCGTGGGTACTCATATTACCAACATCTACATTAATAATGCAAGGCCCCTCCCGACCCCTTCCCCTGTACTCACCACCCTCTGCAGCCGGACATCGCAAGGCCACGTCACACTCCATCGCGATGGGACAGAATCTCGCGATGTGCCCCACCTCGTGGCACCGGAAGCAGGTAGGGGAAGGCGGCGCTGTGGGAGACAGCTGTTTGTCCCTTGGTCCACTAGGGGAGGTCCAAGGATTCTCTCTAGCCCAGCTGGGAGCTAACCTCTGTCTCCACTTTGGAGGAGAGGTGCTCAAAGGGACGGGGAAAACTGAAGGCCTCGTTGCAGTCTTTGGGTGCGCTGGCGAAGGCCGATGCCTCACTGGAGCTGGACTGGGGTCCACCCGAAGCAGTGCGTCCTCGAAGGCCTCCGCCAGCTCGACGGCCGTGTCCATCGTCTCGGGACTGTGGCGAGCGACCCAGGCTCGAGTCTCTGGTTCCAACACCTCCAGGAACTGGTCGACCGCCACAGACTCCATGATTTGTTGGGTGGTCCGTTCAGTGGGACGCAGCCAGCGGGTCAGATGGTCCCAGAGTTGCTGGGCCATGATGCGAGGCCGGGTTCCCTCCAGCCGCTTGTAACTCCGGAAACGCCGGCAATGCGTCTCCGGGGTGATATTAAGGCGCCGGAAGGTAGCTGTCTTCACCTGGGAGTAATCTTCCGCCGCCACGTTGCTCAGAGCCTGGTATGCTGCCTGCGCTTCACCAGTTAGACAGGGGGCTAGTTGGGCTGCCCAACATCCGGCTGGCCACCCTGACACTGTAGCCATCCACTCAAATGTGGTCAGGAAGGCCTCCGGGTCATCTTCTGGGGTCATCTTTTGCAGACGGATTTTGGGCACTGGCAGCACTGGTCCAGCTGCTGCGACCGGGACCTGAGCTTGGGCTTGGGCCACTACCAGGTTCTGAATGGCCAGACACATGGCCGCCATCTTGTCAGCCATCGCAGTCATGTGGGCTGTACGCTCAGCATCCCTCTGAGCATCCCGTTCTTCCCGACGCCGCTCTATACCATCACGGTGTCTCTCCTGATCCTCCAGAACGGCTTGCAGGGTGTGCCGGTCCATGCTCATCCCACTTCTGACACCACCTGTGGGAGGGTAGTGGGTGGAGCTTTTGGGAAGGACCAGAAATGACAGCACACAGGAGCCGGAAATGGAGATTAGTCCTTAGAGCCCTGTATCATCAATGGTATCAGGGCAGGGTTTTATTTTACAAAAACAATAAAAATAGAACAGTCCAGTATTGCAAAAAATAAACAAGAAAACCACCTGGAATACCAGCAATGGTAAACTCAGGTTTGAAATAAAAAGAGTAAACAAAAATGTCACGGTTACAAAATAACAACAAAGGAAGCACTGGGTTTCGTTGTGGTACTGCGGTGGGTTTCCTCTCACCGCTTCTTAGCTCCCTTTCACAGATTAATGGCCAGTCCTCGGTTCCTCACTCCAGTAATCCAACAGTGTCCAAGATTTTCAAGCTTCTGTGAATAACAGCAGTGAATGAAAGCAACAAAGCAAGCACAGCATGTGTTTTCAGTTCAGCCCAGACAGCGCGAATGGCAAAACCATACTGCTTAAATACTGCCAAGTCCCACCCCTGCAATCAGCACGCTGCCCCACGTCAGCCAATCAACGAGAACAGCACAGCTGATTGCAATGATGGGACCCGACGGCCGCATGGTTCTACCTTGGGCCAAGATGGCTGCCTGACCCGGAACTTCCTGCATGGTCAGAGTTCAGCCTCCTGATCCAATCACGGTCAACCCTACACAGCGCTGCCGGTGGTCGGGAGGGCAAATTACGACAGGGACTCCTTCCAGTCCTGTCACAGACTGCAAAATCTCTTACATAAGTGAAAAAATAATAATAAAAAGATTACACGATTACAGTCAAAATGATATAGGAATGTGCTCAACTAACAATCTGTGTAACGAGGAGCAGCCAAAAATATACACGGTAGAAAAAGTTACACTTGCTCAGTATAATAAAAAAAAAGTCCACTGTATTGGTCTGCGTTAAAAGACATGCGTGAAATGACAAGAGAACTGACGTTTCGGCCAAACACTCTGACAAATTTCATAGCAAAGGGATGTTGTAAACGACTTGAAACCAGGGTACATTTGCAGGGCTGGCATCAAGGGGGGCTTCTGCTGAGGCCCATACCAAAGATATTCTATAATACCTTTGCCCATACCAATTTTTTTTTTTTTTCCGATGTCCATTATCGAAAAACAAAAACAAAAAACTGTTCTCCTGGTGGTTCAAAAATAAACAGCGGCAAAGTTATAATTGGTCAATGTCAATTAAAAAATAACAGACTGTTCCATTTATGGGGGGGGGGGGGGGGGGGGGGGGGGGGGGGGGGGGGGGGGTGCATTTCTTTCACAGCTGCTGCTTATAAACATTATAACAAACAATTTACTAACAAGGTATATCATCACAAATAGTGAAAAAAATAAACACATAAGCCTACCAGCCAACTTTAATTCTCTGTGCAAACTCCTACATCACACTCCAGTTTTCCATAAGAGACTTGCCTGGTAAGGAAAAAAAAAAAAAAGTAAGCTAACTTTCATCCGATAATAAGTACATAATGTACAGTATATCGAATATACCATCAAAACACAAGTCGGGTTGTTCAAAGCGAAAAGAGCAGAAAAGACAGCTAGAAATTTCCCAAAAAGCAGTAGAAAATGCTAAAAAAAAAAAAATAATAATAATAATTTAAAGTACACAGTAAATGGTTTGAAAGTGGGCTGACAACAGCAGATGGAAGTATAGTAAGGCAGTGGAACTGCCAACCTCCGTCTTGCATGAAAAATAAACAATAGTTGAGCCAGAGGAAAGACATGAATCAGAGATATCGGATTGGAAATGTACAACAGCAAATAAAAGGTACTGAATCATGTATTGTAAACCTGGTACCCAGTCAGTCACCTTGCTAACTCAATGCATCCTAGCACCGGCCCTGTACATTTGTGACAAGCTGAGGTACCAAATGATAGCTTCATTTAAACCAAGGTAACTTCAGAAGATTGGTTCGACAAAGACCCAATCTGCCGAAGTTACCTTTTTTTGTGCAATGAGAGGACACAAACTATCGTCCCCGTGACAAGAGTGGCAACTTTTAACAAATTCTGTGCCAGGGCTCTATGATTTAGGTGATTACCCAATAAAAGGTACATGTAGTTTGTTTGTACAATTTTATCTTTTATAGGGCTGTTAACACTAAAAGGACCAGAGATATACTCATATCTAGAAGGCCCGCAGCAGTATTTCTGGCAGCTCTATTCAAACTGTAAATAGCACAAGAAGTTATAAAAAAAAAAGTCTAATTCATTTTCTTTTTTTCGGCAAAAGGGTATTCCTTATTCTGAGTCTAAGGCTGTTTACAATCAACACAGTTAATGCACTTTTCCACGCTGCCTTTCTGCACAGGGTACAGCTGTCCGAAGTTTTATTTTTATTGCACTTGCCAACCTGGCATTGGCGACTCTTGCAGCTCTCAACGGGGTTGCCAAGTTCAGCTGTGGGTTAAAGTTTATCACTGCACTGTCCTATTGAACATGAAACACAACACTGAAGCATATAGCAAATGAAATACACCAAATGTTTATTAAAAGTTATGCTAATTTTAAGAACAAGCTTGTGAGGCCACTGTTAGGACTGAAAAAAATACAATTTTTTTTTTTTTTTTTTTTAAAACTGGCCTTAATGCATTTTTAATTGCTGTAGTTTAAATCTTTACTGCTGGGTAAAAGAAAATCAAAAAGTAGTGTATAATGCATTTAAAGAGTTCCAGAATCCCCAGCAGTGTTTATAAGAAACTCATTTCTTTATATTTGCTTTATCCCATATTATCTGTATCAAAGCATTTTGTTTGAACATATTCTCAATTGTTTTGATATTTTTGTATTCACACATTATAGGTAAATGAACCGCTATAAGGAATTTTTTTCTTTTTTTTCCCAAATAGAGATTTGTTTTTTCTCTTAGCGAGTAAGTGTTGAGAAATGTTTTGCCCAGCTGATCTGTTATTAAATGATGTGTTATTAAAAATGAGCCAGCAGTATGTTTAAAAATATAACCCTTGTGATATAGACACAGCAAAGGTAATGCAATGCATCTCTTGTCAACTTTGCAGGGTGTTCTGTAACACATTAGTTAATTAAAAATTAAATGGTGGTGCTGATTGTATGTGAAATAAAACAAAAAATCAACAGGTTTTCAGTTTTCTCAATACTATAAAAAGCGGGTTCTGCCTCCAGAAGCTGACTTGATTTGTATTTATCCATTTTAGCCCTGGATTTGACAAGAGACAGCAATTATGAGGTGTTGTTACTTACAGACGCTTGCTTTCCAGACAGAACAGGTTGAGCCAGAGAGACAAAGTACAAGCTCACAGCTCTGCCTAACAGGACATTCACAAACTTGCATTTGTTCTTCTGTAGAGTTAAGTTTGTTTACAAGGTTAAAAAAAAAAAAGGAATCTGTAGTACATCAGTATTTCTGCAACGTAAGTTAGATTCTGTAAACTTGCAGTGTGATCTGTGATAGTGTTTTGCAGGAAATTAAAACAAAGGATGAGAGAATTTAATAATTTGCTGCTCTGAGTTATACTTGACTTATCTGCTGGCCTGTGTTTTGTATTACTACTACAAGCACAGTACACTGCAGATTTGGGTGAATTTAGCCTCATGGTATTTCTTTCCAACATAAAGTCTTTTATCTTACAAAATGTAAATATATGATGTAGTCAGTGGTGTGTCGTGACAAAATCTACTGGTGTAGCAGAGTCAGCACCCACCTGCCCGTGAGATGTCAGATGCACGTTTATGTTCTGTCACATTCACTGTTCTTTCAGGCCACTGTCTGTCACATACCTAAAAACACAAGGCAGCTGACCTGTGTTTCCAGCATCAGTTGTTTCATCTACCATTACAGCTGCATACTTAGCTTTATGTGCTTCTGATTTTATTGCATCTAGCAGAACCTGAGACACCAAAGAGATTAAGTTGTTCTGAATCTTGTAAGAGGTATCCAAGAACACTTTGGCTGTTGACAAGTGACTGACAGGTGATTGCATGCAGTTGTAGTCAGAGAAAGTAATTCCACATAATTACCTCTATATAAGGAATTGGTGCATTCATCATTCCCTCTCTAATGCCAGTTCTTGCTTTTAAGAACCTCACCTTTTTATTACTTGCTCATTGTGGTGTGTTGTATCCCTACGCTTCTGCTTGTCCAATTAAACATCAATCCTGGTTGGTCCAAAAGTTTTGAGTGTAACAGTGGCTCGCAAGTGACTTTGGGAACGCTTATGTTTTTGTGCTGACTTTGTTAGACATTTTAGATTGCTGTAGCCAGTGCTGTTCCATATCACCTTTTCTGTAGTAAACAAAAGACAGTATCATTTTTTAATTGTCAGCTACTGTTAAGCCACGGCTACCTTTCATAATTAGAATTTTGGAAGTGGAGAGTCTATCTCTTCATTTCCTGCATCAGTTTGGGTTTTGTGGTATATATCTCCCTTTATTAAGAATCTCCAATTTTTCCGAGAAAGTTCTTGAAAATTGATTTGTGACCAAATTGACTATGATGTCTTCGTTGTCTGATGACATTTTTTTTAATGTGTAAGAAACCATTTGAAATATTACTTTGAAGTTCTCAATATAATTCTCAATAATGGTCTCTCTAATATGCAATATTTTGCAAAATTCAGTTATTCTTTCACCGCTTACCCTAGCATATTTATGTCCTGCCTCTGCTCCCTAATGATTGGACTCCTGCACAAAAAGGGGCAGATCTTTGACTCTCCCATTGGTTAAACCTACTCAAGATCTTCAGCCAAGGCAGAGAATACCTTCAGCTGTTTATGTCCCGCCTCTGCTCACTTATGGTTGGAGTGCCACGGATAAAATTCAGATCTTCTAATGATTAATCGCATCGCAGGCCATTCAGGAAATCATTAGAGTACGTTTCGCAGCATATAAGCGAGCTCTGTGAATGGACTGCTGTTGATGGTTTAGTTGGTGCTCTCTGATCAGCAGAGAATGCCTTGAAGACCCTGACAGCACACCCCTGGTTGTTGTATTGTCTTGGGGTATGTGGCAAAGTGACCGCCACTGTGTGTATTCTATGTTATATGTTGTGTGTTAACGTTGGTGTATAGTCATTGGTACACAGGGTATAAACGGGTCTGTGTAACACAAGTGTTTAAAATGTATATTTGTATTTAGGCACGAGGATTGCACAGCACTTCACGTGCAAGTAAAAAGTAATAATATATGAGCATGGGGAATTGCACTTTATTAATTCACGTGCAGTTGTACCGCAACTCCAATTGAATGATTGATTAGCAATCGAGTCTCGGTACAGCTGCATAAAAGCTGCATGTTTTCACTCACTCTGGGTTGTGTGTTCGGTGAGTGGAGAACAGGATTGGAGACGGAGGTAATAATAATAAGAATAATAATAATTAAAAAGATCAGCTCAACATGTTTGTTTAATGTTAGTCCGTTTTGTTTCATCTCTTTGTTTTGGCGAATGTGCCGTGTCCTGTGTTTTTTTGTTTGTCTTGCAACCTTTTATTTTCTGTCTGTCTGTGTACTATTAAATGCTGAGTGAGACCATTCGCTCAGCTCCACCAAATTCCACCTCTCTGTCGTTTATTTCCTGGTTCCTGTTTCTGGTCTGACGTCCCCCACGCCGGCCGTCTTTGTGGCAGGGTATTATTAGTCCTCCAGGAAACTCACAGATATATAATACATTTTTAGTGCATACATTACTATCACCAAAAAAATCGTATCAGTTACTAAGTTAGGTAAGTTATTCTTTGAAACAAAGCATCACAAATTTGATAATCTGTTAAAAAATTCCAAAGCGAATGTGTAAATGGGCACAGTCAGTTTGGGGTAGCTTTAACTTTTACTTTAAAAGCACCATTAATAACACTATAGCATCATTTCAATCTACTGTTGACATATTATCGTTATTACAGCATTTTAGAATCAGCAATATAACTTCATCAGCTACAGCCTGTCATAGGTCTCCTCACAGCAGCTGATGAGTTAATGACACCGATTATGTGTGCGCTAATACTCAGATTTTTTGAGTAATTACCTTTTGAGAAGTATTTGTCGAAAGGTATTAAATAAATTCAAACACTCTTATTAATTAATGTGTTGATTTCAAAACAAGAAAAAAAGCTGCCCTTCCCGCACCTTTAAAAATGAGTACCAATCAATGGCAATTATCTTCAACATTGAGTTTTTTAAAAGCTGATTGGAAGCAAATGTTCCTCTCATCCTTGCTGCTGATATTTTTACTACCAAACTTCCATAGTGGTACTGTAAACTGACAATGAAAATATGTTGCAAAAGTAGCAAATGCAATTGGTTCCTCACATAAAAGTGATCTTTTCCAACTCAAGAGCTACCAATGTGGAAACTGGAATATGTATTTTTGGTCAACTTTATTCAAAGATGACATCTTGCCAGGACTACAATCCCACAATTCACTGCGGAGATTAAAAAAAAAAAAGTAAAAAAAAAAAAAAAAAAAAAAAAAAGAGAAAGATTTAATATCAAAATCTAAATATACTTTTTTTGATGATCAAACTACTATATAAATAATAAATAACGTTAGGTTACTTACCGTAACCCTGGTTCTCTGAGAGGGAAGATGAGCACCAACATACCTGTGGGATACGCCTGCCATAGGTAGGTATTCAGTGAGCGTTTTATGTCAGAGCTGCTGATAGGGCCCTCCTTGGGGTGACAACCTTGGTCCAGCCTACTGAGGGATTAAACAGTCAACCCGCAGAGACCATTGTCTCTTTTGCATCAAACCTGTGAGGGTGACTGATGTAACCTTGCTGGTTGGTGGTCATCTTTTCTTTCAGTGAACCAGGGTTGTGGTAACTAACCAAATTTTCCCTTTCAATTCGAAGACGACCACCAACATACTTATGGGAAGGTATACCAGAGCAGTCAACTGGAGAAGGAACGGCCACAGATGAGGAACGCATCAGAACAGCATAACCCAAGAGTTAGTGATGCAAACTTAAGGACCCTCATGCCTAAAACCATGTCAGATAGCCCTAGGGCTGACTAGCAGTCCTGTTCAGGGGCCAGACCTATAACTGGAACCTGCCTGGTTCCGGATGCCAGAGAGTGCCTTTTGCCTGACTGAGGATATTCAATGCGAAGCAGGATCTCCCAGGGCTAGCCTTGTAGGAGTGGGCACAGGGTTGAAAATCAGATTCTCCTGGGCCAACAGGGGGCCACTAGGAGAACTGTCGCTTTCTCTAACTGGATCAACTCTAGGAAGGCTGGAGCAGTGGAATTGAGGAAAAATTTCAGACAATTTGGTAAGAAACTCTCCAACATCTTACTGCTCACCTCTATTGAAGGGTTATCCTAAGAAGGCACAAATATCCACAGTAGTTAGAGATGCAGTGGATGGCAAGTGATCATTGTTGTAAACAAAGTTCCTGATAGCCTCTTGTTGACTGTGTTTTAATGAATCCTTCAGAAACTGAAAGTGAAGAAGGCACTGCAATGTTGCATTTGCGTAGCATGAGGTGAAATTTGGGTTGCTCAAGCCTCTGAATGGATGTGTGACTGCAAGTGTTCTCTTAGAAGATTGAGGCTTTTGCTGTTCCTGAACATTAGTGATGGCTCAGTGAATGAAATGCACTCGATCTTTTACTTTGTGTCCCTTGTGTGTGTTGGTCTTCTTCAAGCTTATGAACTTAGGGCAATAAATCCCTCTGAGCCTATTGTACTTTGCAACTGTAGTATGAGATGCCTTAATACAGGTGGGGTAAAAAAGTTGATAAGGTGGACACTGCTTAAGGATGTAACTCTGGAAAGTGCAACAACTTCGTCCATAGGAGGAAATGGAGTTACCAAGATCCATCCTAACTGTTTTTAGAGTCTTACCCTGGCATTTGTGAACGGTGATTGAATGAGCACCAATGACTGGAAACTGCTCTCGAACAATGTAGACTGTCCATGATTTCAAACTTTGAGTGTAAACGTTCAAAGGTATGGGTGACTCCATTGTTAAATGAGATGATTATGGTTTTGACCATACTTATGTTTTCCAGATAGTAGGAAACAGCTTGAAACTTCCCTATTGCCCCATCGATGAGACTAGTGACAATGTCAATGTTCTTGCGAAGCACCAGTTTGCATCCTATTTTGACTCGTATGGTAGTTTCCAGTCCAGGTGTACGACTGCAGTCAGCCATGGAGGTGTTCATTTTTTTCAGCACATTTCTCTGGAAGTTAAAAGGGCAGTCCACAGTCCATAAGAGGAATGTCCTCTCCAGGCATACGATCAAACACAGCAGTCTGGATCTGGTGACAGGCATCTACAGTAGGCATGACGCAGTTTGAGCCTTCGGGATGAAATAGCTTGGTGGCTATTTTTTTTTTAATTAGCAGTGGTAGAAAACCACTTCAGCAAGTACAGTAGAATCTGTCAGAACTGACGGACGCTGCATCTACAATAGATAGTAATGAGAGCAAAACAAATTGAAAAGAAATGCAGATCTTTTCAAGAAAGCTGGCAGTCTATGTATAGATGGATAAAGGGAGTCCCATGCTTTAAACCAGTTACTGTTTATAAATAAGAACTCAACTTAATTATGAATATTGCGTTATTATGTTTTAAGCAACATACTACAATAGTGTTCATTATGGTAATTGTTTGTTTATTAGTTTTAAAATGTTTAGTAAAACGTAACCTATTGTTTGACCTCGTTAGTACAGCCGGCCCACTTTGCTAATGACATCTTCAGTCATCTTCAGTATATTTTGAAGGAATTCTACATTTAAATTACTTTTTTTTTGTCCATTCACAAACCAAAATCACCATCCGTATTTGATGAATATGTAGCCTAACGATCAAGGAACAAGGAACCAATGATGAGAGTGAGTGTGAGGATCTTAGCGATGAGGATGATATTGCAGACCCTACCTACCAGATGCAGGCTGATGAGAGTGATGATAAGATAGAGCAGCCACCTAGAAAAGTACCAAGAGGTAGGGATATGTACATACAATAATGTTTGTAGGAGTGTATACAGTGTATGAAATAATATTTATTCTGGCATTGTAGTTATGAGGTGCATATCAAGCAAAAACTTCAAGGTTGATGAGACATTTTGCAGAGAGTAGTTTTTCACCAATTGAAAAAAAATGAGGGGATGAGAGTTCAAGATTTCATATTTTCATGTTTTACCATATCTATTGGAACCACCCCCATCCTAATATATATATATATATATATATATATATATATATATAATATATATATATATATATATATATAGAGAGAGAGAGAGAGAGAGAGAGAGAGAGAGAGAGAGAGAGAGAGAGAGAGAGAGAGAGTTTATTACTGTATTTTTTGTGAGAAAACAAATTATAATTGCAATTGAAAGCTTATGCCTTAAACATCAAAGACAAAGCTCAACACTTGAATTTAAATAACAACTGCCAAAGTTATTTAATGAATTACTTATTCAGTTACTTATTCCCGATTCGAGGGCTGAAGTTAGTTACTTATTCGCACAGTTACATGTTGAATATTAACTCATATTCTAAGGGGGAAATCACATAGCTAGTCTGGATATGCCACCTCCAGTAGGGTATCATTTTAAAGCTTGAGCATTTCTTTTCAACATAAAGTAGATTGCAGAGTGGCACAACTAGGCATTCACAGGCAATGTCGTGAAATTATTTTCCTGCATATTAGCGCACATTGTGAGGGCTTTGCCACCTCAAGCTGGGTGTGATGTTGAAGGTTAAGCAGTTGTCTTGTGAATAGAGTATGGTGCATAGTGGCATGAATAGTACTATTAAGTGCTATGTAGTATGAAAATTAGATCTTTTATAATGAATTGTAAGAAAAAAAGGCCCGTTTAATATATATTTAATTAAAAAGTCACATGTTGTTTGAACTAAGCAACAAATACAGTATGTCATATATACTAATTTATAATAAACATTTAAAGGTATAAAATCATTTAACATCTTAAATGTAAAAATCTTTTACATTTGTCTCTCTCTGCTTTCTCTATTTTCTGTTTTGCAATTTGAGCAAAATAAGTCATAATAAATGCTCTAATTTTCATACTATGTAGCACTTAATAGTACTGTTCATGCCAGTATGCACCATACTCTATTCACAAGACAATTGCTTAACCTTCAACATCACACCCAGCTTGAGGTGGCAAAGCCCTCATAATGTGCGCTAATACGCAGGAAAAGAAGGGTGTGTGTGTATATTTCACGGCATAGCCTGTGAATGCCTACTTGTGCCACTCTGCAACGTACTTTATGTTGAAGAAAAATGCTCAAGCTTTAAAATGATTACTTGAGGTGGCACATCCAGACTATCCTGATTAATTTCCACCTTAGAATGTGAGCTACGATTCAATAAGTAACTAACTTCAGCCCTTGAATCCGGAATAAGTAATTAACTTGTCTGTTGTGTGTCAGTTTTGGGTTCCACCTAAAGTTAGCTGTGATTGGCTGAACGTGTCGGCAGACAGCAAGACCAAACCACGATTTCCTCGATGAAAGTGGGCGAGGCTGAGGAGAATGATTGACACTTTGTGCTGGCACAGTTCAAATAAAACATATTTAAAAAAACCATGGAGCAATCGTAAAAAGCTCAAATAAAGATCTTGTGCACCCTAGCGTAAATTGAATTTCAAATTAAGGGAAGCTGTTCTTTTGTACACAGCTCAAATAAAGAACTTCTGTACTTAGGGTAAATTGAATTTCAATTTAAGGTATGCTGTTTTGTTGTTAATTGGTTAGTTTTTTTTGTTAATAGACGAATTTGCATTATATTATTTACTTTTTGTTACTTTCACCTCTTATAGACCTGCTGTAGCAAGTTTAAGTATAACACTACCTGACCTGAAAGTAACACATGCATCTGAGAACTTTCTTTAAATGCATGGTACTATAAAATGGATGTGACTGTTTATAAGCACATACCCATAACAGCAGTGTATTTGTAAGGATTCGAAACTGCATTTTAATCTACAAAGCAATTATAGCACCTACATGTTTCAGACCATAACTAGCCTAGTTCCTAAGTTCCATTTAAGAGCACACACGTTAGTTACCTCTATTTAGCCTGCTAGTTACCCACGTTATTCCCATTGAAGACATGTCTTCATAGCTCTCAGCCTTCTGTGCAGCAGATGCCATTAAAGAACTAGCTAGGTTATTTAAAGATGCAGTAAACAATTAGAAAGGATCATTATGCAGTCTTTAAATAATGACTCAACTAATACTATGCGAATAGGGTCCAAATGACATTAATTTAAGAATGAAGGTACTACAGGATTACAGGGTGGTGTAATATTAATTAAAGATGTAATAAGTAAAGAAAAGCATAACTAACTCTGTTGTTTTCAATTTACATTGAAAAGCAACCTAAATGAGTCCTATTCACAAAGCTTTAGCTCACTAGCTATGTTAAGAATCTGTTTGATGCATTAATGTTTAATATTTGTGATACTGTTCTAAACTATTATTGGCTGAAAAGAACTCAATAACCATAAATTACAGGACTCATGAATGACAGCTTGTAGAAGCTTACAAACAGAAGAGGCACATTGCTTTTGTTGAGAAAATTGGTGAAATGTCCGCAACCACTTCTTAAAACTTTATGTAGTTAAAATATACAAGAACTTTAAATCTGTTTTTGAATGTGTAAGCAAAAATGAAATTGACTCATGTCGTTAAGTATGGTTTTATTTGAATGACTGCAAAAACACATAAACATATTTCAACACAGCTGTTTAAACAGGTTACATGTTCATACTCTAAATATATTCAGCCCATCATTACAAAAGCAAAACTATACAGTATGTGTTTCTAGTTAGTTAGAACATGTTATAATAATAATAATAATAATAATAATAATAATAATATAATAATAATAATAATACCACAGTATTATATAATTAAATGTATTGTTGTGAGTGCAAATTAAAATAACAATGAACAACAAGTGTGTTCACATGCCCCAGGTAAGTGAGACGTAAAAGCGTCAGGGTACAAAAAGGGTTCAGACGTCAGCTTTTTGGGGAAAAGCCCGTCGCTTGTGCTGCAGTGCCTGAGTTCCCTCGCCACGTAACCCTTTCTATACTGCATGTTTTCAGTAAGGTTCTCTCACCTTTTAATGCCTTTCAAAGAGCCACGCAAAGAGTTAAACACAGTTCTTGGCTACAAGAAGAAATTCTCTAAACCTGAGATTGTTTTCAGGAGTATGTCCAACCCTGTATGTGCACCTGCTATTTACCATTATTGTGTACTGTATATAAACACAATAAACATTACAACAGTGAGTATACAATTTATTTATGTATTATTATTATTATTATTATTATTATTATTATTATTATTATTATTATTATTGGTAATTGTTTTGCACTTCTTGTAATGTGTCTTTGGAGAAAATACGATCGCTCGCTATTTAGCTTCAGAATCACAAATTAAACGAAAGGCTACTACAGAGGCTGCTTAGCAGAACGTAAAATAAACAGTTTTCAGTAAACAAACTGGAAAGGCAGTGCAGACAAAAAGTATTCCTGTCGGTTGTAGCCAAGTTAAATCAGTACTACAGGTACGATCCAGCACGGCCACCTCGCTTCAAACAACTTGCTGCTTACTTTTTAAAAGCAGTTAGAATATTAGACCCGAATAGACACATTTTCTTTGTTTTGACTCGGTACTGATAAAATAAATTCCTGGGTGGGACAAATAACATAACAATGCACATGCTGCATGTATTGCCTTTATTAACATAAGCCAGATGCCCTTGGGTAACCGAGTTTTGGGACTGTTTCTAATCGATTTCCACATCTGCATAACTTGGCAAAGCTTTGTGTTACCCATCCAACCAATTCAATGGATGCAGACATGCAGGCAAATCCACACCAGACAGAGAATGTCTGCAGCAACTGTTGAGGGATGCTGCATGCTTGCCTTTAACAAATGACAGCACTCTGTTTTAGTGAGGAAGCAAGTACAACTATTTTTAGGCTTTTATAGTGCTCTGAAATGTCTACTTAGGTTTACTTAATGTTTAAACAAGTCGCCGAAATCCTAATTTTGTTCCATAATACCTGCGAGAAAATACATAAATTTTAGTAGACCCCTAATTATAACCAAATGAAAAATTATTATAAAAAATGTAATTCAAATGTCACATTTGTAACTGGCAGCATTATTTATTCATAATTAACAGCTAATGGAAATTAAATATAAACAAGTGCTTCATTACAACACATTAATAACATCTCATACACAAAACCACAAACACACACACACACACACACACACACACACACACACACACACACACACACACACACATATACATATATATATATATATATATATATATATATATATATATATATATATAGATAGATAGATAGATAGATAGATAGATAGATAGATAGATAGATAGATAGATAGATAGATATATATAGATATAGATATAAGTGCCTATAGAACATCTACATCCTTTTAAACTTTTTTCACATTTTATTGTGTCAGTGCCTCAGAGTTTAAGCCATTTTAAATGAGCATTTTACTGAGTTAATACTTGGTGGAAGCACCTTTGGCAATCTTGGACAGCAATCTTCAGGTCATGTCCTAAATTTTCGATTGAATTTAGGTCAGGGCTCTGACTGGGCCACTCAAGAACATTTGCCTTTTTGTTGCTTAGCCACTCCGATGTAGCTTTGGCTGTGTGCTTTGGGCCACTGTCATAAGAAATATCCCCATAACATGATGCTGCCACCACCATGCTTCACAGTAGGGATGGTGTTCTTTGGGTGATGCACTGTGTTGGGATTGTGCCAAGCATTGCATTTAGATCAAAAAGTTCAATTTTAGTTTCGTCAGACACAAAACTTTTTGCCACGTGGCTACAGAATCTTCTGAGTGTTTTTTTTTTTTTTTTTTTTTTTGCATACTTCAAACGGGATTCAAGGTGGGTTTTCTTAAGTAATGGCTTCCTTCTTGCCACCCTACAATACAGGCCAGATTTGTGGAATGCCTGGGATATTGTTGTTTCATGCACAATTTGACCAGTCTTGGCCAAAAAAGCCTGTAGCTCTTCCAAAGTTGCCATTGGCCTCTTGGTAGCCTCTCTGATCAGTCTCCTTCTTGCTCGATCATCCATTTTAAAGAGAAGGCCTGATCAAGGCAGGGTCTTGGTGGTGCCATACACCTTCCACTTCTTAATAATCGTCTTGACCGTGCTCCAAGAGATATTCAAGGCCTTTGATATTTTTTTATACCCATACCCTGATCTGTGCCTTTCAACAACTTTGTCTCAGAGTTCTTTTGAAAGCGCCTTGGTGCTCATGGTTGAGTCTTTTCTTTGAAATGCACTGCCCAGCAGAGGCAACATACAGGAACTGCTGAATTTATCCTGAAATTATCACTACAATTTAACTCAAGTGGAGGCAACTTAACTTGTGTGATTTTGAAGGCGATTAGTTACACCTGAGCTAATGTACGATTGCTATTACAAGGGGGGTGACACTTATCCAACCAAGCTATTTCAGTTTTGATTTTGAATTAATGTTCTACAAATGTCTAGAATATTTTTCACTTGGAAGTTGTGGGGTAGGATGTGTAGATAAATGAAAAAAAAAGAAAAACAATTTTAATGCATTTTAATTCCAGGCTATAAGGCAACAAAAGGTGA